>NC_059352.1:51380703-51420703 GCF_019703515.2 Myxocyprinus asiaticus | reverse complement strand
AGTTCATTCCCTGTCAAGCACCAGCGATATAAATAATGACAGCACATTCATAATAAGAAGTTGGTAGTGTAAATGGACTGTATGCAATGAATTAGCAGAATAAAAATATGGATTTACATTATTTTGTGTGTCCTTGTTAAATGGGACAAATTCCTTTTATACGCATGGAAAATGTGGTTCAGGATATGGATGTAGGCTCAGAGAATGTAAGTATTATTAATCATTTTCATCTACTGACACACAAATCATGGCTAGTATTAACAGTGTTTGTGTTGATATGCACTTCACTTCTACTGGTTGATTTTAATTTTGAAAAATTAAATAAATGTATTGTAACACGAAACAATTAATCCAAAATTCAAATTACACTTCAAATGAAACAAAAATATAATCAAAATAACGAAGTGGTCAGAAAAATCATACCAAATCCAAATATTTACTCTCTCCTTCTTCTTCCACCGGCCTTGCAGTGAATTAAACATAACAATAAAAATAATAATAATAATTGAAAAAATAAACCATGAACCTCTATAAAGTGTAACAAATCTCATAATTTTTTGATTCAACAAACGGCTTCAACAGTGATCGTCAAGGACATTATTGGATGTTCTGTACTTTCAGAATTTGGACATTAATTTTATTACCAGCTGCTGGTGAAATCTCCAAACTGCAAATGCAGGAACTGAATTTGGACTTTGCGCTGAGTTAAGAGGTGGTATTCAAACATCATAGCACAATGACCAAATTCTTAGGAAAATAGCAAATTGCGCTTTTGTGCCACTTCATTGACATACAATACACCCACAGTTAGTGTGCATACACCCACAGTTAGCACGCATACACCCACAGTTAGCACACATACACCCACAGTTAGTGCGCATCGCATACACCCACAGTTAGCGTGCATACACTTACAGTTAACGCGCATACACCCACAGTTAGCGCGCATCGCATACACCCACAGTTAGCGCGCATCGCATACACCCACAGTTAGCGTGCATACACTTACAGTTAACGCGCATACACCCACAGTTAGCGCGCATCGCATACACCCACAGTTAGCGCGCATACATCCACAGTTAGCGCGCATACACCCAAAGTTAGTGCGTATCGCATACACCTACAGTTAGCGCACATACACCCACAGTTAGCGCGCATACACCCACAGTTAGCACGCATCGCATACACCCACAGTTAGGGCGCTTACACCCACAGTTAGCGCGCATACACCCACAGTGCGCATACACCCACAGTTAGCGCACATACACCCACAGTTAGCGTGCATACACCCACAGTGCGCATACACCCACAGTTAGCACGCATGCACCCACAGTTAGCGCACATACACCCACAGTTAGCGCACATACACCCACAGTTAGCGCACATACACCCACAGTTGCAGCATACACCCGCAGTTAGTGCGCATACACCCACAGTAGCGCAAATACTTCCACCCACGCCCACTTGCACTTTGTGCTGGCACGAAAATTGCACTTTGAAGTAGTGCTCTCATGAAAATAAGATGTTGTTCGTGGTCGTATCGTGTTGCGCTGCGCTTTGTGCACTCACGAAAATAGAGTCCTATATGTCTCATCTACAATATGAATTTCAATGACAAGAATTTAATTCTCATCTCTGCTCAGGAGCAAAATGTGCGTTTTTATGAAGGCAAACAGAACAGAGGTTAACTTCATGAAAACAATACCAGTCTGCAGATTGCTTGTTTTCTCATAACATTCTACTAAAATTAAATCTTTGCTTCATATAAGGTTTAATAACACAGAAGGTGCAGCTTTAGGTGGAGGAGTCTAAATATTGTAATGGATCTTTTTATTTTCTCGCTGGCTAAAAACCACCGGGACAAAGATCTGTGAACAAACTTCTGCAAAAACTCTGTAAGAAGCAAAATATCATTCATCCTTTTGAATGTGTGTGGCTTTATCATGTGTTCTGGGAGGCGCGGGAATATGCAGATATGGTTATTTCTGATTGAACGCCAGTGGCGGCGGGCTGCGCTCTCACAGATTACAGTTGTCGTGTTGTAGAGAGTGTAGTCCTCCATTGGGCTGTGTATCATTAAGAAGACTTCAGAAAAATTCACTTATCAATTCTAATCGAGACTTTCAACTACCATGGAAATGTTTTACTAACTTGGTGAAAGTAGTTTAAACTTAATTGAAGACCAATCACAAGTGTGTCTGTGTGTGTGTGTGTGTGTGTTACTGGGCTATTTTATTTGGCAGTTATATAGTAGCCTGTGTGTACTTTTACTTCTCTACACTCTAGAGGCACAATTGTGTCCAGAAGTGAGCTAAATCTGACTAAACTACCCTTTGGAGATGTCCTCAAATAATGGCGTTCTATTAAGATTTCTGTATTCCTATAACTGGCTTTATATATAAACAACTGCAGTCTCTAGAAGTCTGTTGAAGTCATTTAGATCAGTTGTTCTCAACTTGTGAATCATGACCAAAAGTTGTGATAGGTTCACAGACAGCAGGGAATAAAACAATGCTAAATGCAAATGATAAAATGCTACTTAACCATATAATTGTACATTTTTTAGGATTGCAAAATAAATAGACTTAGCATATTTTAAAAGAGAGAGAGAGAGAAAAAAAGCTTCTCATATCTTTTTGTTGACATCAAAAGATGTGCGTTCAGTCAAACTCGCCTATACGTGTATTATTGTAACGTATGCTGGCTCTGCTGACAATGATGAAGACGAAGACGATGATGAGATGAAGAACCCAAGTGCAGAACGTGAAATCCAAAGTGAGAACCAAAAACCCTGACTACAAAACAAAACATGAACATGGACTAGACTAGACTAAACTTGACTTGACTATGGCTTGACTTGACTATGGCTTGACTACAGAACAACATTCACATCCATCACAATCAATACTTGACAACTAGACAATGAAAACATGAGGTCTTAAATACAAGACATGGGAGAACATAAACCAATGAACAAACAGAACTCATAACAAGCTAATTAAACAATAAACCAATGAAAACATGACACATGAACATGGAGGGAAAACAGAAATCACATGACTAGGGAAACAGGAACACATGACATGAAACAGGAACTAGAATTTCAAAATAAAAGACATGAATCAACAAAATACACCTGACATATCCCCCCCACTAAGGGGTGGCTCCTGACACCCCAACACATAAACAAAACACGTAAAACATGACAAAAGTTCAAAGTACTCTAGGGAGCGGGGGGTGTCTTGAGGTGTGGGGCGTGGCATGGCGAGAAAGGGCGAGGGGCATGGGACCAAGGCAAAGTCCGTGGGGGGTGAAGCCATGAGAGGCTCGAGGGGCGGAGCCATGGAAGGTGGAGCTGTGAGAGGCTCGAAGGGCAGAGCCATGGAACGTGGTGCCCGGAGAGTAGCCGAAGACTCGAAGGGCCAGGGTGGAGCCGATGGCAGGGAGGACCAAGGAGGTGCTGGAGGCTTGGAGGAGCAAGGCGGAGCTGAGGGATCGGAAGACTGAGGTGGAGCCGGTGGGACTGAGGACCAAGGTGGAGCCGTAGGGAAGGAGGTCCCCGGTGAAGCTGACAGATCGGAGGGACGAGGTGCAGCCAGAGGATCGGAGAGCCAAAGCGAAGCCAGGTGACCGACAGACCAAGGAGGAGCCGGAGGGACGAGGGACCCCGGCACAGCCGACAGGCTGAAGGACCGTAGTGGAGCCGAGGGAACACCGAGCTGAGGCAATGTCGAGGGACCGACAGGCCAAGGCGAAGTCCAGGGCTCGGAGGGTCCAGGCGGGATTGGATATATTATTATTATTATTATTATTTTATTTTATAAAAGTGTCAGTGAAGAGCATGCTTAACATGAAATATGAAAAATCAAGGGTAATATCACTTTTTATTGACCGTCATTTCTAATCAAGCTGTCAAATTAAGCAAAAAAAGGGTGAAAATATGATTTAATTTAATTTTGGATACATAAAATAAGATATGAAATTAATCTAAGCAAGACAAAGAAGCCGACCCTTTTATTGCAAAAACTTTAAAAATGTCATTTCCATCAGCTTCATTTCCAGAGAATTTGAAATGTGCTGGAAATGACTCTGTGGTGGGAATTTTCATGACTTTCAGAAAAAAAATCTGAAAATTCTGTGTCCTGAAGCAAAACCATTTGAGATCTAGATAAACACGTGTGTGTTGTCTCCATCTCTGTGGCGAGAGGTCGAATATTTGTGTTATTTCTTGCGGATAAAGACTATGCTGGGTGTTTAAACAGGTCAGTGACTGATTGGCCAGTGACGTCCAGAAGAGTTATATCGCTCATCATCTGCAATGTAAACACGCTTAAACATCACATGCAATTCAGCGCATTATCTGTCAAAGCGCAGATGAAACTAATGACTGTTGCTCGACACACTCACACAGTGGCTGCATTGCTCTGTCGACTGTGGTTCTGTATCAGCTCCGCTCTGTGAAGAATATGAGACTTCTGCTGCTGTAAATAATTCATCAGAACAACGACAGGGCTGAATTCACACTATACAGCATTTCAGTTGCTTTCCTCAATTTCTGACAGATGCATAAAACCTTCCCGACTAACGCTGAACTCAAATGTTCAGAGTCAACTTTTAGTTTGACTTCCAGAAGAGTGCAAACACTGTGACTCTGTGACGCTTTTTGAAGACATTTTTCTATTTGTTTTTTAGCAGACAGACGTGTCAACTTCTGACTCAACCAATGGTGTGAGTTTGGGCGGGACTATCTGTTTTTCCAACCACTTAACAAACAGATAGTCTAGTTTTAAACATCTAATGTTATCAGTTGTCTTTGTGGGAGAGTCTCATGAAACATGTCAAGAACGTGTCTGAGTCATAGAATTGGCCCCATTCACTTCCAATGTAAGTGTCTCACTGTAACCTCGATTTTTGCTACTTTTAAAGAAAAGGAGGGAAGAGTCGAAATACATTTTTGTGGTAATCAACATTATGCCACAAATGCTGTCGACTGCAGTAATGCAGTATGAGCTAACAATGACAAATTGCATTTTCATAATTTAACATTAACCAAGAGTAGTAAATCCTGTCATAACATATTGTTAATTGTTAGTTCATGATACCATTAGATGTGTCATATACTTTAGATGTGGGGTGGAATTTAAGTTTCTTGGAAGATTTACTGATATCGTCTCCTATCAGCACCAAGTAAAACACCACATTCTCGTCTTCCACACACAAATACAGTGTTTATTTGTTTATGTTAAACAAGAAGTTCTAAATAAAGTGATTTCGTTCACCAGAAGAGAGTAACATAGAGCAAAATAGTGTGAATGAGGCAACAGTGGAAATGAACACGAACTGTACGATGATTCTCATGGTGGGGCATGTGTTAAATTTAGCCAGAATTGATGAGACTTTAATGAGAAAGGGATGTGCAGCACTGAGACGTTCACTCGCTCAGAGAAGAGAAGGATGGACAGAGTTTCTCATGTGAAAGTCAGAACAGAGACAGATGAGGGTTTTCCCATTCTTCAGCTGTTACAGGAGTCGTTCTGATTGGTTCATGGTTCATGCGCTGTGAGTGATTCAAACAGCTGCAGAGCTTCAGTTTTAAACACATGTGCCACATTTCTGCGTGATGAATCATTCAAGAGGAAACAGTCAAGATTCTTCAAATCTTCTACGGTGAGAATGCCAGTGAGTTACACAAATTAAACTCCTTTAAACACACGGTTCTCACTCATTCAGTAGCTGATCAAGACATATATGGCATTGCAATTGTGTTTCCTGTAAAACTATTCAGAGATGGCACTGTGCAGGTACAGAGTCTACAAACAAATTAAATTTTGTTTTCTTGCTGTGAGATTGCAGTCTGAATTGAATGTGATAAATATAATATAAAGACAATAAATAGACAACACATTTAATGTGCACACGAAAACAAACAAACGGTGGAAATAGTCATCTGATTCATAAACAAATGACTCTTATGAGTCGGTTCTATTATAGAATCATTCAAAAAGACTCACTAACTCAAAAGTTATTGTTTTGAATCTAACAATATCCGTGTTCTTGTTGCACGAGTCCTTCTGTAACGTGCAGATTAGATGTGTTCTTTAACTGTATTACTGCAGAAGTGTGCATGCATGCGTGTGTGTGTGTGTGTGTGTGTGTGTGTGTGTGTGTGTGTGTTTGTGACATTGGTTCATGGCTCACAGGTTGTGACTTTCTCTCAGTGAAATAATAAAGAGATGTACTTAACTGGAACCTTTATGACAACACAACCACAACAGACATAAAAACACAACATAATCAGAGAAAGAGATAGAGAGAGAGAGAGAGAGAGAGAGAGAGAGAGAGAGCAAGAGAGTGAGAGAGAGAAAGAGAGCGAGAGAGAGAGAAAGAGCGAGAGACAGCGAGAGAGAGTGAAAGAGAGCGAGAGAGAGAGCAAGAAAGAAAGAGGGAGAGAGAGAGAGAGAGCAAGAGAGAAAGAGAGAGAAAGAGAGCGAGAGAGAGAGAAAGAGCGAGAGACAGCGAGAGAGAGAGCGAGAGAGAGCGAAAGAGAGAGCAAGAGTGAAAGAGAGAGAGAGAGAGAGAAAGAGAGCGAGAGAGCAAGAGAGAGAAAGAGAGCGAGAGAGAGAGAAAGAGCGAGAGACAGCGAGAGAGAGAGCGAGAGAGAGAGCGAGAGAGAGCGAAAGAGAGCGAGAGAGAGAGCAAGAGAGAAAGAGAGAGAGAGAGAGAGAAAGAGAGCGAGAGAGCAAGAGAGAGAGAGCAAGAGAGAAAGAGAGAGAGAGAGAAAGAGAGAGAGATGCCCTTCACATGAAGAGGTGTCAGTTGGTGTCTTTGATTTCATCACCTCCATTTAGAGAAATTCAGGCAGAAAATAAAATGATTAGAGCCTTGAGACAAACAGAGAGAGAGGCGACAGAGGACGAGGTGTCAAAATACACATACACACACATGTGTACACACACACACATGTACACACACACACACATGTACACACACACACGTACACACACACATACACACACACACACACACACACACACACATACACACACACACACACACACGTACACACTCACTCACACAAAATGTTGATGGAGTAGTGGGGGAGTCACACAGTATCGACCACAAAACAACAATAGATAATCCACATTTTTTACTAAATCAGCACAAAAATGTTTCACTGTTTTTATTATCATTTATTATTCACTCAAGGATTGTTTCTTATCAGTAAAGATAACATTTCTCACCTTCTCTCAAAACAACAGGTAACATTTTACATGATACTATTCATGTTTCATGTAAATATAATTATAAGAACAAGAACAACAATAACAATAAGTTTAATCTGCTCTAAAAAAAGTAAATACATGTTAAATACCTATATATATGTAATTACATCACCACTCTAATGTGACCAAAAAGATTTCTGATGTAATTCCTACACAAAATAAAGAACAATAACAGACTACAATTACAAGCCACAAATCATTACATGTTAATTACACATTCATATTTAATATAACATATGTAATTATAACCAGATCACTGCTCCAGAAAGTAAATATTACATTTTAAATAAACATTAACTGCATGTGTAGATGCATTGGAACAAGACCACTACTGTAAAGTCTGACCAAAAATATTTCTCATTTGATTTCTACACAACAGAAGTAACAACAACTATATACAGTACAGTAATAGAGTAATACATACTTATATGTAATAACTCAATAATTGCATATGTAATTTGTAATTTGTAACAGAAACACAGAGGAAAGCTGTGGCCAAATAAATAAATAAATAAATAAATAAAAAATTATTTGATTTATACTGAAAAATAAAATAAAAAAATCTATAATAAGTACCTTAAACATATTAAAACGCTCTTACTCCGGAATTACCTGTGTAATTACATTGTAACAGAACACATACAAACATTGTGCCCAAAAAAACAAATATTTCTGATGTGATTTCTACACATTTTCAAATGAAATCTGTCCATATTCTTTGTGAAATTGTCTGCAGAAGATCATAATATCATAAGCATAACAGTCATTAGTGCAGAACATCAATAATAATCCAAACCAAGAGAAATCAGATGATGTTTCCCCCCCAAATATCTTCAGGAATGTGGATGAAAAAAAAGGAGAGAATGTAGTTCATAAAGCATGGCATAAACCCTGATGTGACAGTTTAGTGGTTTTGTAGCTGACGGCTTTTATTTTGGGGCTCTGCAGATGTTGTTGGTGTCATAAACTGCTTTATGGCAGAATTCAGTGTTGTGAAACAGATATTAAGGTACTGCAGCCAGTTAATTTTCAACAATAAATGCGTTTTTTCAATCGTGACTTTATGCCATCTATATTCTCTTGGTGTCTTAGAACTAAACACATGCAGCAATTTGATTCATTCAGTTACCTTTTTAGAATCTTTAAATAGAAGTTTAAGAACTCGCCACCTCACGTCTGAGAAGAACAGTCAGTATGAGCAGCTAACAGAATTTTAAAAAGCAATGCAATGATGAAACTGCATCATGTAAAATGTATTGTTCTTCAGCTAATATTAGCAATAGCTACAAATCATAATTCATGCTGATGTATAAGAGAGAGATGGAGAGAGGTGAAGAGCTGCAGAGCATCTTAGTGTTTTCATTCAAGTTCCTGCACAGTTTTTCTCTAGTACAGGAAGTGATCGGAGGTCTGAGCTAATTTCAGCAGCAGAGAGCATCAGCGCCCGCACGCCTTACACTGTCAAACACAGCAGACACTGCTGAACAGATTTAAATAATGAAACACTCAGCTGTGTGTGTGTGTGTGTGTGTGTGTGTGTGTGTGTGTGTGTGCGTACGTGTGTGTGTGTGTGCGCATCAGTTCCTAAACTGTCTAATGGCTGCACTGAAAGAACTCGATGACTGTTTGCCGCAGCTGACAGCTCAGAGCTAAAACTCTATGCTCACGTCACACACAGATGTGACACTCTCCATATGGAGAAACACTTTCTGAGCACAGTTTGAAGATCTCTTCTGAAACTCTTGAGGAGATACATGTGAGATTACAGGGCTCTTTTTTTTTTTTTTTCAGGAGAAGCATCTGAGCAGCAGGACACTTCGATGAGACTGTCTGTTTAATCTCCATGTAATATCATTGCTTTCTGTGTTTAGAGTATTTCTGTAACTGCTGATCTCCTGAGATTTTCACACACAACAGTCTCTAGAATTTACTTAGAATGCTACCAAAAACAAAAAACATCCAGTGAGCGGCAGTTCTGTGGATGGAAACGCCTTGTTGATGAGAGAGATCAACAGAGAATGGCCAGACTGGTTTGAACTGACAAAGTCTACAGTAACTCAGATAACCACTCTGTACAATTGTGATGAGAAGAATATCATCTGAGAATGCACAACATGTTGGGAACTTTATTAGGACCATAGTGTTCCTAATAGAGTGCTGAGTGAGTGTATATATATATATATATATATATATATATATATATACATATATACAACAGTTAGTTCCGGTCCTCGAATCTAATTGGATGATAGACGTTCCATGAGTACTAATGTCTCAGTACATCATCACTCAGACGCTTCATTGTGTGTATCACGCCGCTTGTGTTCGTGCTGTTCTAAACTAAAGTGTAAGAGCAGTACAGATGTGCTAAGAGCTATATGTGTCTCTTTACATTTATTTTTGTGACATTACAGATTTTAGACAGCAAGTGGCAGCAAAAGACCATTTTTGTGAGTAATATGAGAAAGTTGGTGACGTGAAGTGAGTCAGCATCAGTCAGTGTTTTCATTCATCAGCACTACGTGATCGCTCGGATTACTACTACACTACTAAAGCTGGGAAATAGCTTTAAACGGCTTTAAACTAACAACTTCAGCATTAAGGCTCATCAAAGCTGAGAGACACAACAGACTGATTAATTACTCTAAATCAAGTCACTTACCTCTTACCGGAGTTTCCACAACGGAGAGGAAATACTGTCCAAAATGCAGAAGGAGATTGCGGTTTCTATCGTGGATGAAATAGGGAGGAATACCCACACTTGGATGGCTATTTTTCCTCAGATTAAATAAGATCCATTTGACCACAATGACATTATCTTCAGAAAGCTGACTAACACACTACAGCATCTCTGCTTGGAAGTGGCAACAGGTGATGGGACATGCTCCATATCTCTCTCTCTCTCTCTCACGCACACACACACACATACACACATCCTTGTTTCGCCAATAACTTGTTAGAAACAGCCCAAGCCATGATACTACTTCTAAAGTGACGTTTTCAGAGGCTTGGAAGCACCATTTGTTTGAGCCAGCAATGGCAGATTCTGATCCGTGGCATAAGAAAGTAATTCCATGCACAAATGCCTTTTTTATGACCGTACTCAGGTTTTCCAAAAAAAAAAAAATTTTTAATTTAATTGTTCATTGAACAGTTGTATATAAGCAATATCACAATCGCAATTGTGCCATATGGCCCTAAATCAGCACTGCTGTGATTACCTACGGCACTCGGACTGCGGCTGAATCACAGCAGTGCTGATGTAGGGCCATATCGCACTCATGCTCGTGTGATATTGCTTATATATACTGTATATACTATATATATCAATCAGTCTGGGATTATAATGAGGGCTTTTTTAAGGACACGTCAATGTGTCAATTGTGTCAGACGGATGCTTTTGGACCATCTCACTTTGGTTGCATCACGTCACAAACATAGTTAAAAATAGTTTAATACTTAGTAAAAGACGTCTTGAGATCCCTAAGTTCAGACTTGTGCTCCATCAAGCTGTGTTTTGAACGCAAGAACGCGTCATCACCTTGTGCTGTCTGCTGTCAGTAAGTGTGGTTTGTTCTTTGTATAAGCTGTTTGTTGCTTATACAGCTGGAGTTTCACTTACTGCCCCCTGGAGAAAACAGGTGGTACTACAAACTTGAATTTCTCAGGAATATTCCTTATTATGGTCAGGGAACATGATTAATTGCATTAATTCTTTTTAACAAGTTTTTAATATAATTAATCACACTGAATTAATGCGTTAAATCAACAGCCCTAATATATGTATATATTAGGGCTGGGAAATGTTAGTTTCAGGAAGTGAAAAAAGGGACACTGCATTAAGTGCAGAATTTAACACATTAAACAGTCTACTATTAAATCGCAGAAACAAACGTGTTAAAATGTTTTATGCAATGAATGCAGTATCAGTTTGTTGTTTTACTTCCTGAAAATTCACTAATGTTTTTCCCCACTTCCTGTGGCAAAAATTGACATACTGTATATGCATTTCCAGGAGGAACACGCTCGACTCGACTGCACATCCTAGCACATAAATCGATTGTGTGGAGCAGTGCACATTTAATTATTACACACGGCGGTGCATGTTCCGGGCATAATAAACACATGAGCAGATTTACTGGACGGAGAATAGAGACTTTACCCATTAACTCTATTTGCAAAAAAACATGTACATATTAAAATAATTTAAATAAATTATGGCTAACCAATCTCTAGTAAGTTTTTTGGGGTATCAAGTAAATATATTTTTGATTATATTTGAATGTTTATTTTAATGTACCATACACCATGATTAATCGTGATTAATTGCATAAAACTGTCCGATTAATTCGTTAAATTTTGTTGATCCATTCATCGTCCTGATATATATATATATATATATATATATATATATATATGTTCCTTTTTTATGGAGTTTCCAACTATTCTCTCCACTAAAAAAACAAATATTTGTTTTTGGTCAGTTTTATTATCCAGTTTTGTTTATTTGTGGAGTTCCTACATCATTTGACTCATAATTTACGGTGATATCTCTCAGATTCCACAGTCCACTTGCACAAACCTTTCAGCGCTTTGAGTCTTTTATGCTTTCAAATAACGAAGAGGAATTCGATGAAAGAGAGAGATATACCTCCTCCTTTCATGTTCTGTTAAACCTGTTTCACTTCAAACACACAAACAGTCAAAAGTGTGTGTTTTTTTTTTTGTTTTTTCTTTTTTTTTTTAAGGAAACCTAAACCTTCAAAGGTGAGAGGGGGCGCTCAGAGCACTTAACTGAACTGTGACTTATTTAGACAAACTTAAAAAATCTAACTCGGACCTCCGTCAATAGAGCCTGAATGCCAGGGCAATGCCATGTGTATCCTAAAAAATGCGCTCCATGTGGTCTTCACCAAAATGAAGAGGTTTTATTCAAGTCAAAAATGCTATATAATTTGGCTAAAACAACAATAGATCCTTGACGTAACAACTGCACAATACCACTTTCTACAGTGAAAGAGCATTAACGGGATGACTTCTGAGGGAACCGACTTGATCAAATTATGACTTTGTCTCAATGCTGTTGATAAGACTTTTGATTTGATGATAGCTGAAGGGGTGTGGTCATATTTCTGATATTTTCAGATTATCTGATTCTGATTGGCTGCCAAGAGCCAGAGAGTGAAAGAGAGGTGATCTGGTTTCTGACTGTCCTACTAACTATTTAGAACAAGTGTGGAAGTTTTGACTGTCGTACGGTGTGTGCTTGAGGTAGAGTGAATTTTATGAATAACCCAAAGACCTTATTAAATATTTACATCTCCAGCAATTCCTTCCATCTCATTCTGCAATAGAACAGAGCGGATGCGACATATCAACTGATCTCTGTGTGTGTGTGTAATCTACAGGCCTGTATATCTATAAACAATAAGCAATAAATATTGATGGAATCAGATGTGCAGAGTGAACCTGTGTGTGGTCTGACACTTGTTTGACTTTTCTGTGTGTGAGAGAAACAAATAATCTGAAAATCTCTAAAACAACAACAAATCTTTGATCGTACAGATGAGATCTGATATGTCTGATACAGAGGATGACGTTTGATTTTTACTGTTTTGTATTAAGTTGGTGGCACACACCAGAAGTCACAGAGAGAGAGAGAGAGAGAGAGGCCTGTTGAATCAGTCGTGGAGCAGCGGGAACCGATCGAACTCCGTCATTTCTCTTTTGTCATTGTCTCTCTCTCTCTCTCTCTCTCTCTCGCTCTCTCTCTCTGCTGATGAACAGGTTGAATAGACAAAAAGCCTCTCGAGGCCAATTTACTCTTTGCTCTGGAAGGTAAGACACGCGTCTCTCTCTTTAACTGCACTCAGGAGAGAACAACGCATGTCTCTCTACAGGGAGTGAATGTGACATCTGTGAGACAGTCGAGCGCTGATTCGGAGTCGGTGGGAAGTTGCAGTCGTGCTGAGATCAACTGTTCTAATAGATCAACTGGAAGAGAATGAATATAGAATACTCATCGTTAAAGAAGAAAGAGAGAAAGAGACAGAGAACATGTTTGATGGTTCTCAAGTGGTGGGTCATAGACAGCAGAGGAAAAACGACAGTTACATGACCCTATACAACTTTGGTATTCAAGCAATTATTAAAAAAAAAAAGTTGAGGAATACTAATACTAAGGTGTTGGCATAACTCCAAAAAATGGATGAAGTACAGGGGGTGGAATGGGGTCCTGGGTCACTAAAGACCCGAGGTATGCCTTTAAGGGTTAAATACAGATTCACTTGCATGGTTTGGGATGATCACAATGTGTTTTGGGTGGTTTTAAGTACATTTTGCTTACTTTTGTACGCTCAACAATTTTGGTACTGTGTTGGGTCGCCACTTGATGTTCAATGTAAAATCTGTGTCCTGAAGCAAAACCAGTTGATAACCACTGATACATACTATGACCCCATTTTCACCTGGTATTAAGATGCGTTTCGGGTGATCCGATCACATGTGGTCAGCACTAAATACAGGTCTAAACGGGGTCTAAATTATTTTGTGATCGGATCACAGAAACCACATACGAATGTAGTCAAAAACACATGTGTCCAGATCACATTTGAGGTGTAAATGCTAATCTGTCCTGTATGCGTCCCGGCAGCAATGAAGCTCCACCTGTCAATCAACTTCTGCGCTAAAACAAGAGTTAAAGTTTGCCGTTTATGAGCGGCTTTAAAAGGAAATAACCGTCCAATTGGAAAGTTAAAAAAAGCAGATACATACACAATCATGAGAACTTCACGGATCTTCTTCAGTGTGTCTGATATCAACACAGAAAAGAAGCACGAACACCTGAAGCCCTTTAATACAAGTAATACACTCAAATTGTTGCGTTCTTTGTGTCGTTTGTGCTTAGGTTAAATTTCAGCCGCATCTGGGAGAAACAGAGCACCATTTTTTGCGCTTTCTTTGTCTTTTCAGACTTTGTTGTGCTTTAATATCATGCGCTAACACAATGACATAGTGATTGATGTACAGCAGAGACCCTCCCAAATATGGAACATAACAATAGTATGTGAAAGTGGATGTTTTATTGTCGCATGGCATCATCATATTGCATGTTTAATTCAGCATGTGCCAGAAATAAATACAGTTATTTAGCTGTTATTTGATTATTCATGTTTTTGAGACGTTACAGACATTACATCAGAAATTAGCATAATTAATTCTGATTCAAAGTAATGTCCAGCATCATCCAATCACTGTCAACCATGTTAAAATAAAATGATACATTATAAATTCTGATTATCATTGTCACATGTCTGTCAAACATGTTGAGTGATCCAAACATCATCTGCAGCCTGAAACTGAACTTTTGATCAGATTTTAGGAGTGAATGCACTTAACTGCATAGAGAGATATAGGATGCTCCCTTGCTCCCTATTTAGTGAATGACTTAACCTCCAGTGTGCTGTCTGTCTGCACTGGTCTCAGAACAGTTTGAAATGCACCTTATTTTCATCCTAACTCCATATAAATCCTCTAAAAGCAACATTTTCCAGTTTTTGGATGAACACATTTATTCTCAGTGTGATAATGCACAGTAAATATAGGATTTCTAAGGAAAAACTGTGCTAAAGTACTGTACGCTTTAGTACATTGTGTCCATCAGCGTGGTATTTCATGATAAATTGATCAAATTAAAAAAATGGCATATCGGATGAAACTAGAGACTCTAATCTTTTGACTTAAACAGCTCAAAACTTAAATAGGTTTATTACCAGATGTAGTTTTGTTGCTGTTTCTCCCAAAGACAAACTCCGCTGTGGTCGGCACCATGTTGTTTTGTCACATGACTCGTGTTGAAAATTTGAACCTTTTACTGATAGCCCAGAGTCTCCTGAACTGAGATCAGTCAGTTTAAATGATTTGAAATTATGCATTGTGCAGAGCGTATAAATTATGCATTGTGAATATACGCGGTCCGCACGAGGTTAAGAAAGATTATTTAATATTCAGCCCATAAAACTTTCGATAAGTATTTTTCACCCAGCCGTAGTCACTATCAACTGTAATTGTATTAAGAAAACAGACCGTGACATTATTATTATTTTTCTGTTCTGCAGAAGAAAGGCAAAGGAGTTTGGATTGATATGAGGGAGAGTATGAGGACAGAATTTTATGTAAAACTGACTCAAATTTGATAATGAGTCAAGAAAGAGCACTTTGTCACACTGGAGACGGAAGGTGAAGTTGAGCGCATTTTACTGTGGATTTTGGTAAATGAAGTACATAATTCAGGTTTTCTGAACATAGTAAATAATACAGTACAAAAAAGAAGTATGAGTACAGGTGTAGTATGCCTCTCTAAACAGGAAGAAAGAGTGTGAGAGCAACAGTTGTACAATAACGTCATCACTAGGTTAGAATGAAAATATAACCTCATGTGCAGAAGGAACAGAATCAAAACAGTAAATCCAAAAATCAAAACTCAGCAGCCCTCTGTCGAAACACAGATCTGTCATAAAAGCCTTTTCATCGATGAATGGGCGGCAGAAAGGTCAATAGTTAATTAAATAATCTATCACCTCCGGACTGAGGCGAGCGCGCTGCCGCTCTTAATCAATGACTGCTGCATTAAAAGGTCAGAAGCAGCTTCATTAGAAACCACCTGCTTAACGTCTGCAGCCACTTTGAAGTGAAAAAAAAAACACAGACTAACACACACACACACACACACACTCGCTGTTTTGTTAGGGGTTATAATAATTCCACTGCTTGACTCGTTTAAGTATGTTTGTGTCCACTGAATCAGTTACAATTGTGAAGACAGACGTCTACAGTTACAAAAGTTCCCAGTCATACTGAAACATTGTGTCTGAGGTTCAACACCGAGAAAACAATACTTATGCAAATTAAATTCACTGTAGTTTTCAATATCTATTATGTTTCTGTTGTAAATTAGCCATGAGGTAAATACATCTATTTTATTATTTATTATTATTATTATTATTATTATTATTATTATTATTATTATTTAGAAAGGGCTCAGAAATCGAAGAATGATCAGATTTTGATCATTAAGATCAGTAATTTGTCTGGGCAGAAGTTAAAGTTAGCAAAGGATTTGTATGCAAATGTATAAACTAAAGACTGTGGAAACATTTCAAAACGAATTTATTTATTTATTTATTTATTGTGCAGAGGGACAGATTTGTGATTTGTGTCTGAGCTGGATAATATTAGTATGTACATTAGCAATATAATAGTTTTGATTAATATAATGCAAGAAAATACATTACAACTTGAGTGTTTGTAAAGTATTGATGGAACAGCTGAAACAAATATTCAAATATTATTTACTCACCCTCATGACGTTCCAAACCCATATGACTTACTTTCTTCTGTTAAAAGATATTAGGCAGAATGTTCACGCAGCTCTTTTCTTTTTCTGCTTAAAACAAGATTTTATTGAGAAGCAAATTGACATTAGGGGCTCTATTATGACCGTGCGCAACATCTTATCCAATTTCGTGAGAGCGCTAATTCTAAGTCCAACGCAAAGCGCAAGTGGGCGTGGGTGGGAGTGTTTGCGCTACTGTGGATGTATGCGCGTGGTGTATTGTATGTTAATGAAGTGCCGCAAAGTGCAATTTGCTATTTTCCTAAGAATTTGGTCATTGCGCTAAGACGTTTCAATACCACCTCTTAACTCAGCACAAAGTCCAAATTCAGAACACGTGCAAAGTAAATGAACAAGTCATAAAATTAAGAAACATTGATGACTTTTACTTTGAAATCCTCCGCAGTCCAATGGTTTCTATCGCGCACACACACACTCAGGGGAGCGATCAACACGCGTGTACCTGATCATTTAACATACAAATCACAATGACAGTGAAAACTAAAAACAACATATTAAGTATAAAATAAGCTCTGAACAATCACAAAAACACAAATAACTGAAAGTTACAACAAATAAAATAACAGCAGTGTATCTAAAATCGGCAAGACATAAAGCTAAGCAGTACACACTAATCTGCATAATTTATGTTAAATTATATTAATGTGAAAATGCACAGTAAATATAGGAATGCATTTACTAATGTTAATCAATAGAATCATGTTGTACAGTGATAACAAAAAATATATATAACAAAATGTATATTAAAATTAAGTGCAAAGAACAACAGAAGTGTTAGAATTGAAATTTATTAAAAAAAAAAAAAAAAAAAAAAAAAATTTTTTCTACTTTTGAGGAAACGTGGTGTCATTTTCCACATATGTGGACATCATGTTTATCAGCACGCTAACGCACGAAAATGAACAGATTTTTTAAAGCGCCATATCAAATGAAATTAGAGACTCTACTCTTTACAGCCAAGCAGGTTTAAATGAAAAACCATGAAAAGATTTCTTACCAGAGGCACTTTTGTTGCCACTGCGTCTGTAGGAGGGCTTCAAGGGAATCGACGGCATGCTTATATTTTTTTGAGAACAAGACTACATTTATAATACAATTTTGATCCTCAAGTAAATTGATCTTGTTTTAAGGATGTTTAGATATTTTTAATGGACAAAAAACAAACAAAAACAAAAACTAAGCAATAATGTTTTGCAGTAACAATGACAGTGAATGGGAATGAAAACTGTTGAGCTCTAAAAAGGACAAAATGACACTGTAAAAACACCATAAAATCACCATAAAAGTAACATAACTGTAGTCTAAACGACTTGTGCACTATTATCTTAGTTTTCTTAAGCCTTCTGTGTTTCACAGAAGAAAGTCGTACACTCTTATGCCCAAAAAAACATCTCCCATGACCCAGACTGTGTATGTGTGTGTTTGTGTGTGTATGAATGATGTGTAAGAAAACATGCTGAGATTTTGTTTGCCTCTTTATGTTTTAACACAAATGTATTCAATCAATCTTTTGTTTTCAGCGACCCTTGGAATCATTGCACTTTCTCTACACTCCTAAAGTGACAAGAGTTGGAACAATTCCCTGGAAAAACAACCCAAAACAAAAAAAAGAACTAGTTTATACATCAATAAGCATCAACATTCACACACACACACATACACACACACAGTGAAGGAGCCTCAGTTCTGTTCCAGTAACTGTAAATGGGGAGCATATTCTCAGAACAATAGAAGTGGACTGAACCCAACTGTTGTTTTGTAGACGACACTCCGTTGAATGATGCATACTGGCACGCTAGTGTCATCCGTCCCTTCCTCACTGTCAAAATAAAGTCCCTCCGCTCCTGCTTGCCTGCCAGCCTCCGTGGACACATTTAGACATGCGAGGGGGAGTCGGCATATTTGATTGGTCATGGTGATTGGACGGTCATTAGCGTAATGGGTTTGGCCTCTGAACATCTCTGTGAGGTGACAGCAGTGAAGTCACATTAGCGCTCGCCTCTCAAACGCCTCAGATTGACGCGCTCTGTCTAAGTCGTGTACGAAGACTTTGACGAGATAAAAGTTTGTCCCCGCAGAGACTGAGCGGGGTGATCGGTACTGTGGCATGCCTGTCAATCTATCTGCATTAGTGCAAAACTCCACCCCGTCCACTACACAACAGTTAGAAGACTCTAATCGCAGTTACAGGATAAAACACCACACACACAAACACAGATGTCGTTCTCTGATCTCTGAACTTCTCCATCTTTTTGGTGTTTATAGACGCTGTGAAAGAGGCCGTCAAAACATCTCAGAGGAGAAAATGCATACATGGCAAGTTCAGTTAAATGCTTTGAATTCATACAGTGACTCTCTAGTGTTCAGTGTTAAACAATAAAAAAATAAATAAAGAATGATGATTGAACTGGAACTCCAGTTTGATCCATACAGCCAGTCTAAATTCATTTTTGTTGTAATCAACATTATGCTGCAAATGCTATCAATTGAGCTTACTTAATTATATCGAACCTGGAATATTCCTTTAAAGGAATAGTTCACGCAACCATGAAAATTCTAACATTATTTAGTTGTTTTTGTTGCCCCAAATCCATATGCTGCTGGAGAAATTTAAGTTAATTTCTATAAAGTTACAGTTCATAATGACCATAACTCTCAAGCTTAAAAAAACAATAACCATAACTGTTGTTAAATGGTAACGGAGAGCGTATCTGAAACACTCCATTTTCAGTGGAGGAAAACACTGTTCTAATGTGTATGAGATGCACAAACATAGCAAAACATAAATGAAAAAGTGTGGATGTGGCGTTAAGCACTAAGCCACAATAAGCTGTGTGTTACAGTACTTATACTTTAGTTAAGTGGATTTCTTTGGTACAAAGCAAATCAACAGCTATATTACTATATCTACATATCAACTATTTTACAACAGTTTTAAACATGGCCTATACAATCAGATTTTTTTTAGACTGTTTTATAAACACTGTTGAACCAGCATTAATGTAAACCTCCAATAACTGATCAAAGCAAAAAAAAAAAAAAAAAGAAGAAGCCATGTGGAGTTTGATAGGCTGCAATTCCTGTGTCTGCTGTGATATGTTACTTTAGCCTGTTAATGTCATTTACATACAAAAACAGTGGAATTTACATTTAAATTAAAATTTTAAGACTCACCTTAAATCTACAGAGCCATAAGATTAAAACTGCAAAGAAGTATGCAGTATGCTTAGCTTAATGAAACAATCCCCTGGTTATTGGATGGAAAGGTTTAATTCTGTCTGTGTGTGTAAGTATAGACATTGTGTAATACTGATTATTAAGAGTCTTTGAGCAGCATTTGATTTGTGAAATAAAACAGAAACTAATGTATAACTTCATTATAAACCACCCCAGAGCAACGCCCAGACTCAACCCAGTGCCACACCTACATCAAATTGCCCACCCAAAACCACACCCACACCACAGATACCACCCAACACCTGGCACACACCACCTGAAATCACTCCCACACCTTTACACCCTCCAAAACAATGCCAATGTCATCCAGTACCACTCCCACACTACTCCCACAGCCAAAAAAAGTGCCACACCGCAGATTCTACCCAATATCACACCCACACCACAGATGCCACCCAATACCATGCCCACGCCCACACCAACCAAAACCACTCCCCCACTACAGATGCCACGCGATACCACAATTACATCACCCAAAACCACTCTCCCACTGCAGATACCAACCAGTACCATGCCCACACCACCCAATACCACGCCCACTCCACCCAGTGCCACACCTACATCAAATAGCCCACCCCAAGCCATGCCCAGACATGACCTCACACTCCAACCCAAAATCCGGCCCACACAACCTTAAACCACTCCCACACCACAGATACCATCCAAAACCATGCCTGTCCACCCAATACTACTCCCACACCACAGATACCACCCAAATCCACACCAGCCAAAAAAAGTGCCACACTGCAGATACCACCCAATACCATGCTAAAACCACCCCCCACACCACAGATGCCACCTAATACCATGCCCACAAAACCACTCCCCCACTACAGATTCCACCCAATACCACACCTACATCACCCAAAACCACACCCCTACTGCAGATACCAACCGATACAAAGCCCACACCACCCAAAATCATGCCCACAACACAGATGCCACCCAATACCACGGTCACACGACCAAATAACACTCTCACACCAAAGATACCACCCAATACCTCACCCACACAACAAAACCACTACGGCAGCACAGATACCACCCAATACCACACCCACACCACAGATACCACACAATACCATACCCAAGCCATATGGCTAGAAAAAAAAATTCTACTCAATTAAAAAAAAAAAAAAAAAGAGAGGCACTAATTAATGGACCAAAAACCTCTAAAAATAAGATGCTAAAATATAAGTTGTACTGTCACGTTGTCTTCTACAGCAAATAACTTAGGTGTTATATTTGATAGCAATCTTTCCTTTGAAAACCACATTTCCAATGTTTGTAGAACAGCATTCTTCCATCTCAGAAATATTGCTAAATTACGACATATGCTCTCTGTTTCTAATGTCGAAAAACTCATTTATGTGTTCATGACCTCAAGACTAGATTATTGTTATGCATTACTGGGAGGATGCCCTGCAGGTTCCATAAATAATCTTCAGTTAGTTCAAAACGCAGCAGCTAGAGTGCTGACTAGAACCAAGAAATATGATCATATCAGCCCAATCTTTAGCGTTGCTACATTGGCTACCTGTTAAATTTCGTATTCATTTTAAAATACTTTTAATTACTTATAAAACCTTGAATGGTCTAGCTCCACAGTACTTCTGTGATTTTCTATCATGCTATATAGCATCATGTTCACTAAGATTGCAAAATTCTGGCCAGTTAATAATACCTAGAATTTCAAAAACCACAAAAGGAGTTAGATCCTTTTCCTATTTGTCTCCTAAACTAGGGAATAGTTTTCCAGAGATGGTTAGGGTCTCAGACACACTCTCTCAGTTTAAGTCTAGACTAAAGACTCATCTTTTCAACCAAGCATACACCTAATTTATCTATCAACTCAAGTTATGCTGCATTAGTTAGGTCTGCCAGAACCAGAAACACATCTCATATTCTATCATCCTGTTTTAAAGTGAATGGCATCTACGCTAATATTATTCTATTTGTTTCCCTATCTTAACCTCGGGATACATATCCTGAGGTTACCAGAGCCTGCCAGGTCCAGCTCTGGTCCTGCATGTTGTCTGACTCCGGTCCTGCCTGATGTCTGACTCCCACTACTACATGTTGCTGTGATGATGAATAACTGCAGCCTGTGCCAGCCAGATATCACTTCACAGAGGATGAACTGATGCCAGCACTAATCATCAGACATGGGATATTTCTCTGGACACTGCCTGAAACTTGGACTTAAGATGGACTCCACCGGAAATTAATCTGCCACAATCTTACAGTCGAACTGCAGTGCACCTTACTGACCTCTGCCTGCATCACCTTGGTCAAAGGATGAACTACACTCTTAAAATGGAATACGTAGATAATAAATTAATGGCAGCCTTCATCAGCCAAATAACAACAGATGATGCATCTGTTTGCATTTCCATAGTTAATTAAGAATGTAAATTATAAGACTTTAGTCATTAATCTTACAGTTAATACAATATCTTTTTGTTTAAACATTGGCCCCTAACACTTACTAAGTTTACTAATTTAAAATCTTGACTTGTACTACACATAAATAACTAATATTGTCATTATATTCATGCTGTTTAGCCAGAGGGGAACTGGCCCCCACAGTGAGCCTGGTTTCTCCCAAGGTTATTTTTCTCCTTTAACCAATATCTTATGGAGTTTTGTGTTCCTTGCCACAGTCGCTTTAAGCTTGCTCACTGGTGGTCTAAATATAAATATAATTATTTTCCATTATTTATTTTAAGGCACAGTTTACAATCATGTCTTTTTTTTTTTTTTTAAACCGGACTATTATGACTCGAAGATATTACTATATTACAGCTTTTTCTGTTGAAGCATAATTTTCTGTGAAGCTGCTTTGAAACGATGTGTGTTGTGAAAAGTGCTATACAAATAAAAATGACTTGACTTGACCCAACGCCACGCCCACACCACAGATGCCACCCGATACCCACAGCCACTCCCCACCAGATACCACCCAATACCATGCCCACAACACCCAAAACCACACCCACACCACAGATGCAACCAATTCCATGCACACACTACGCAAAACCACTCCCACCCTGCAAATACCACCAAATACCATGCCCACACCAACAAAACCACTCCCACAAAGTGGATACCACCTAATACCATACCCAGCACCACCCAAAACCACACCCCCACACCAAAGATGCCACCCAATACCACACCTACATCACCTTAAACCACTCCGCCACTGCAGATACCTCCCAATACCATGCCCACACCACTCAAAACCAAGCCCACACCAGAAATTCCACCTAAAACCATGCCCACACCACCCAAAACCATGTTCACACCACAGATACCACCTAATAACACAACTACACCACCAAAAACCACTCCCCCACCATGAATACCACCCAATACCATGCCCACACCACCCAAAACCACTCCAACACCACAGATACCATCCAAAACAATGACCACAACACCCAAAACCATGCTCACACCACATATGCCACCCAATAACACACCTATATCACCCCAATCCACTACCCTGCTTCAGATACCAACCAATACCATGCCCACACCACTCAAAATCACAACCACACTGCAGATACCACCCAATACCATGCCCACACCACCCAATATCACTCCCACACAACAGATACCACAATACCACACTCACACCACAGATACCACCCAATACCCTACCCAACACATCCCAAAACCAAGCCCACACCCCAGATGCCACCCAATACCACACCCACACTACCCAAAACCACTCCTACACTGCAGATACCACCCAACACAATGATATACTAGTTAATGGCTCCATGTAATCTTTTTTGAAAATGTTCATGTTCCAGTGCTCTTCAGTCCTGTTTTAGAGACTTCATCAAAATACAAAAAAGACTGAAAGAAAAACACAAACAATGTTCAAATAGATTATATTATAAATTATATATTAAATCTTTCCATAAACCCACTGACAGACATTGTTCTCTTTTCATGTTCTCTGTCTCTCTTTGTCGCCCACCCATCCACACCACTCGGCTTAGTGAGGACACTAGAGCATAAATTGAAGGATCGGGGAGGTGACAGTAGGTGAGAATGTCTCCTCTGAGGTCAGCTCTGCTGGACAGAGCACAGGTACTTTAATAAAGAGGATAGAATTTCCATTTGCTCAGGACATTGTTAATGTTCCTCTCTTACACGCAGGCAGCATGAATGAGTCAAGAGCCACAGAATGCACTTTATAGACACAAATAAGAGTAAATTGTAAACTGTCACCTTTAAGCCGGCTCATTGTTATTACTGTTGGAGGAAATGCCTGAGATTCCAGCCTCCAGAGAATCCCTGGGCTCCCGTTCACTACAGAATCTGTCTTTATCGTTTTTCGTGAGTGTGTGTGTGTGAGAGAGAGAGAGAGAGAGAGAGAGAGAGATTGATAGCAGATGGTTGTCTCTAAAATAAACCTATCCATTACTGGCATATACGTTTACTGCTGTCTACACGCTCATGGTAACATCTATACACTCCAAACAGACACACACACATGCAAACACAGTGAGAAATGTGTCTCCGCAGGCAGCTCAGAGTGACATTAAAGGTGTAAGACTCTTTATCTACGAGTTTAAAAGGCTTTAAAAGGCTTGTATCATGAAGAATTACTCATTATCTTTCAGCTTTTAATATAAAAGAGTACATTCTACTATGAAAACATACTGTAACTTTCAGAACTCAAAATTTCCTCCTCAGTCCAAAAATAAATAAATAAATACTACAATAAGTGGCAAAAATTTATTTTTATGAAATTCTTGAAATTCTGAAACATTATCATAAAACCCGCAACATTTACATATCAACAACGTCTATTCAGTGTTCTGAAACTTTTCCTGTCCAGTCACGCTAAAGTAATAAAAAGGAAGTTAGACAACAGACAAGGGCCAGCCCTAGCATTTTGGGGGCCCGAAGCAGATTTTCATAATGGGACCCCCTACTTACAAATACACCTATCCAAACACACCCAACATTAATAACTAAGCACGTTTAAATTGTGTAAATAAACAAGTCTGTTTCTTCAAAAGCATAAAGCTTAAAAATGCATAACTATAAACTGTTTATCTGCACAAGTATCTACTTCAGTAGTACAAAAACGTAACTGCTGTGAGCATTTTCCATTCCCCTCTTTGATTTGTAACTAGTAAGCCCTAAGAAACATGCAACTCATAAGACCAAATAGTTTGTCCTCATATGTGGACAGCGGGACTAAGTTGTGAAATTTTAAATAATACCAAGCTACAGAAAATCAGATTTTGTTCATCAAATTGTTCATTATGTTTTCAGGAGTGTTGATTATTCATGTTTTTGAGACGTTACAGACATTACATCATAAATTAGCATAATTAATTCTGATTCAAAGTAATGTCCAGCATCATCCAATCACTGTCAACCATGTTAAAATAAAATGATACATTATAAATTCTGATTATCATTGTCTCATGTCTGTCAAACATGTTGAGTGATCCAAACATCATCTGCAGCCTGAAACTGAACTTTTGATCAGATTTTAGGAGTGAATGCACTTAACTGCATAGAGAGTTATAGGATGCTCCCTTGCTCCCTATTTAGTGAATGACTTAACCTCCAGTGTGCTGTCTGTCTGCACTGGTCTCAGAACAGTTTGAAATGCACCTTATTTTCATCATCAACATTTGCAGTTTTTGGATGCATCCATTAATTCTCATTGTGATAATGCACAGTGAATATAGGATATTTTCACTGAAACTGAGCATACAGTCCTTGAAAGTGATCATTGTGTTTAACAGTGTGTCGTTTCACGATAAATCGCTCAAATAAAACAAAAATGGCATATTGGATGAAACAAGAGACTTTAATCTTTTGACTCAAACTGGTTTTAATGCAAAAACCTAATTAGGTTTCTTACCAGATGTAGTTTTGTTGGCGTTTCAACCAAACACAAACTCCGCTGAGATCTGCGCCATGTTGTTTTGTCACATTTAACCCTTTACTCACAGCACAGGGTCTCCTGAACTGAGATCAGTTGGTTTGAATTAAATTCAATTATGTGTTGCGTATAGTAAAGCCAAAATACAATGTCCATGCATGTGGACACGGGGTTGCATGAGCTTAAGAAAGTAAATAGTGTCAATGTTGATGCCAAAATCTAATTTTCGTTTATCATTTAATTCTAAATGTTAAATAGAGGTGGAAAATGGTTAAGAAAAAAAATTATTATTACTGTTTTTGGAACAAAATACCTTCCTTACTAATATTATAAGTGGACAAAAATTAAATAATAAAACATGTATGAAATGACCCATTTAAAAAATAGGCAGCCCTCCATTCAGGTAACCCAACGGCTGTTCTCTCTTCAGGCTTTTGTTAACCCTGGTTAGTAAATTGGGTTGATTGTCAATCTTAAAGAAGAGGGAAGAGAATTATCCTCTAACCTGCCGGCAGTCGTTCTTCCGTAAGCACTGGCCTGTGTAAACCCCGGACCCTCAATTTGCCCCCGTATTGCAGAGTCACTTTTACACAACACACAAAGCAAACATTCATATATTCAAATTAGATTTGAAACACTTCACTGATTCTGAGGAAGTCCGGGCGTCTGTTTACCACCGTGTGTGTGTTACCGGTGCAAATTAACTCGGTTCTGTGTTTTCAACTCTCCATTAATTGTGAGAAATCATATTTTTTTTGTGCCCAGCATTGGTGTAGTGTATTCTAATAAGTTTAGAGCAAGTTGCAGGGAAGATTAAGAACAGAACTGCCATCACAGGACAGCGGCTGATTAAAGGTAATACAACTAATCCTGAATATATTACATATTTGCATATAAAACGTTATAGATAATTTGAATATTAATTGAAAAATGGAAATGATGTATATAGCTGCAATCATGGCATGTTTCAAATGATAATTAATGGAACACAGGTACATGTCATTTTTAAATATTAAACCTGTCACTAAAATGCACAGTTACTTATGATTATTGATCAGGGATACGACTCTTTAATTTGAGAGGAAAATGAATTCTTTTACCTGGTGAGTTCTGTAGATACTGCACAAAAGATTCAGATTGTGAAGGGAGATTTCTTAATTAATGGGGTTTGTTCCTTTCGTTGAGCCTGTTTTGTGCATGAGCCGCATGTAAGAGGTGATCTTAGAGGTGTAAATAAATTAGAGTAAACTATTTTTTTTTTCTGATAAGTAGCCTTTTTGAGGCTGTTTACAGTTGCCAAGCAACCTCATCACATTTATATAGAATGTGCGACCACATGTGTGGATTTATTGGCATTTTACAACGGCTTCAAATGTGGCCCATCCAATATATTTGTATTATCAGGGTTCCCGACCTTTTTGACCATTCCATGACTTTTCCATGACCTTTCCTGAGGTTTGAAATTACTGGATACCAAATTTTTAGAAGTCATTTTTAATTAAGACTGATTCGCCAATGAACCATTCAGCCGTGTTGACCCACCATTGCCCCAGAAGAACGATTCTTTTACAAATCAGACATCACAATGACTTGTGAGTGAGTTTTAGGGGCTGTTCACTCTGAACACGTTTTATTTTGTTTTTCATTGTAAACATGAGATAGATGGAATGCTGCGTTTGGGTTCCTTTTTTAAACGCCGTATTATGTTAAAAATAATTTCAATGATTGAAAACGGTTCTCGAGACATCTGCGTTCTGTTGTATCTGTTCAATGGCATCTTGCTTTTTTTTTTAGCGCACAAAAGCATTCAGCAGGGGTGTGCAGCGAAGCCATAATCTGTATCTGTATCTGTCACTATGACAAAATGATCTGTATCTGTAACTGTATTCGGATAGAACCGGATATAGGCATCAACACTAGTTTTAAAATGTAATTCTCTTACATTTAGGCTAAAGCTTCTGTACATAAAGTAGGCCTATGCCTCGGATAGGTTTATTTAAATATTATTATTATTATTATTATTAAATTATATTATTGATACATTCTTTATTTTTTTCTCAGCAGATGAAGCTGAATATGTAAGCTACATCAACTGTGGAATATGTTGTTAACTGTGCTTTCTCCTGGTATTTCGGACATTAATATCTGCTGAAACAAAATTTTAATTTATCTCTGTGAAGTGTGCAAGTAACAATGTTATTCTGGAGCCACGAGGTGTCAAGCACACATTTTGCAGCGAATATTAATTACAAATACGAATATAAAAAGAAATGAGAATACATAATATAGAATAATATATAGCATACAAACTGAAAGCACCGTAAATCTCTATTAGAAAGTTTTATGATACACTCCAGGCTTATTTTGTGTTCACATATTTTTGTGGAGGACATAATTAATTAGTAAAATTACATGTGCAGAATTATTGAAATTCAGTGGAATACATTGCCAGATCGAGCCTCTATTTATTTCTAGAAATTAAAAGCAAAAAAAAAAACGTGCATGTTTTTGTTTTTTCCACAATCCTCCGTGTGCAGGAATATTCTGAATAGATTTACACTCTATGAAGTATTTAAACCTCTATGGAGCATTTGAACATTTTTGGAATAAAGGATTAACCCGATAATTACTTTAATCGATAATGTAGATATATATGTGGTCAACTTATAGTCGAGCTCCGCTATAAAATCATCATTTCTTCGGTCAGGAATTAAACATCACGCTCAGGTTGTTTTATAAATCCTTACGTGTGAAATGTGTGAAACATTTTACAAGATGTAATATGAGTCTCAGGTATCCCCAGAATGTGTCTGTGAAGTTTCAGCTCAAAATACCCCACGGATCATTTATTATACCATGTTGTAAATGCCTCTTTTTGGATGGAATCAAAAACACGCTGTTTTCGTGTGTCTCTTTAAATGCAAATGAGCTGCTGCCCCCGCCCCCTTTCCGGAAGAGGGCTGTGCCTTTACAGCTGGTGCTTTGGATACTACAGCAACAACAAATCAGAACCAATATGACTGACACCGTAAATACCGGAGTTCAGTCATATATGTAGTTATGATAGCATAGCTGCTGGTCTCATGTAGAATACAGTCAGCGACACTGGTCACTGCCAGTCTGCATTTCACAGCTACAAATTTAGCTATAACGACATAGCTCTGGTCTCCGTGAATACAATCAGAGACAATGGTAACTTTAGCTGCATTAGCAGCTAACAAGCACATTCGTAAAGGCGATTTGCATACATTCACAAAATATAAAGTGCGATACTTACATCTTCAGGATATAAAGCTGGAACACGAACAGTTGGTACTGATTCATGCTTCAGAATCACATATTTAGAAAATCCTGCTTTATATTGACCCTCATTCACAAAGCAGTTCTGGTGTAAAATGATTTGCACAAACATACACGAATTTTGGTATGTTTTGGGGCACATTTGCTTCAAAAACTAAACTTGTCCACTGCGTCTTCAGTGGCTCTGATGTTCACTTTTACAGCCAACAACAGAACACTTATGACGCTTATGAAGCTGAGACGTTATTCTTCTCACCATAGCTGCTCCAGCGTGGAAACAAATGGCGGACTGTGTGTCGATCACTCAGGGGAGGATCTATGATAATAGGGTGGAGTCCGTCACCTGTAGTGGGCGTGGCCTGCTCTAAAGTGACGTCACTTTAGAGCGGATACGAAAACCAGTCATTTTGAGGTGCTGTTTTTGATTAATAGAAATATAAGAAAGAGGAGTGGGTGGATTTTTAACATTGTAGGGTGGTTGTGTACACACACTGCCGACTCACATTTATGTTCAAACACCATGTAAAAGTGAATTTTGCATAATAGGTCCCCTTTAATGTGTTACAGATCAGACATTTCAAACAGACATTTCAAGAAGTGGAAATGTTTATGATGTAGTTAATACTCTTCAAAAGCTTAGATTTATGATGCGCACAATTAACAGAGACCCCAAACTGAGTCGAGACTGCGGCCATTTGATCTGAACTTGAAATCACACCATGCACATTTTCATTCATAGGTTTATACTGTAAGTAATATTGGCTTCACGGACTCATCATTGCTTTATAATTTTCTATGTTTATTGGAAATATCGCTTTATACCTGTGCTCGTTCGATGATCAGTCTTCCAAATATTTCTGAATTTTTGAAGTCATTATTCGCACCTTTCCGAATAAGGTATTCGGCTTCGGGCACATCCCTAGCATCTGGTCTGAACGGCCCATTAGTCTACACAAGAGTAATATCAAGCTGATGAGATATTTTTAGAGCAGAGTAAAATGAAACAAAAAATGTACATTCACTATCAAATTTTCCATGATTTTTCTACATAACTTTGAAGATTTTGTCCATATTTATGACTTTACCTGGTCTAGAAATCACAATTTTAAAATCCCCTTATATTTATAGGTTTTCCATGACCGTGGGAAATCTGTATTATAAATCTAAGAAAAATATTTTCTTATTTGGGTTATCAGTTACTTCAGAGTTGCTTTTTGTGTGTGTGTGTGTGTGTGTGTGTGTGTGTGTGTATGCGGGTATTTATCACTTTGTGGGGACCAAATGTCCCCATAAGGATAGTAAAACCCAAAATTGTTGACGTTGTGGGGACATTTTGTCAGTCCCCATGAGGAAAACAGCTTATAAATCACACTAAACTATGTTTTATTGAAAATGTAAAAATGCAAAAAGGTTTCTGTGAGAGTTAGGTTTAGGGGTTAGGGTTAGGGGATAGAATCTATAGTTTGTACAATATAAAAATCATTATGTCTATGGAAGGTCCTCATAAAACATGAAAACCAGTATGTGTATGTGTTTGTGTATGTATACGTATGTGTGTGTGTGTGTGTGTGTGTGTGTGTGTGTGTGTGTGTGTGTGTGTGTGTGTGTGTTTGTGTGTGTGTGTGAGTTTGTGTGTGTGTGTGTGTGTGTGTGTGTGTGTTTGTGTGTGTATATGTGTGTGTTTGTATATGTGTATGTTTGTGTGTGTGTGTGTGTGTGTGTGTCTGTTTGTGTGTGTGTCTGTGTTTGTATGTGTGTGTGTGTGTGTGTGTTTGTGTGTGTGTGTGTGTGTGTGTGTGTGTGTGTGTGTGTCTGTTTGTGTGTGTGTCTGTGTTTGTATGTGTGTGTGTGTGTGTGTGTTTTGTGTGTGTGTGTGTGTGTGTGTGCGTGTGTGTGTGTGTTTGTGTGTGTGTGTGTCTGTGTGTCCCCCATGTAATAAGTGGAAATATGAAGTGTTGTGCTGACATTCAGCCGTCGGTTGATAGTCAGTTGCCATTGTGTTATTAAGAGAACTATAAAATTTGAGTCCAGTCTGAGGCTAATAAAGTGCGGTGCTGATATATGTATCGTGAGTGATCAAGAGTTCAAAAGTCTGATTGCTTGGGGGAGGAAGCCGTCATGGAGTCGGCTGGTGCGGGTCCTGATGCTGTGATACCACCTGCCTGATGGTAGCAGTGAGAGCAGCCCATGGCTGTAGTCTCTGATGATCCTTTTTTCACACACTGCCTAGTATAGATGTCCTGGAGGGAGGGAAGCTCACCTCCGATGATGTGTCTGGCAGTTCGCACCACCCTTTGCAGGGCTTTGCGGTTGAGGATGGTGCTGTTGCCGTACCAGGCAGTGATGCAGCCAGTCAGGATGCTCTCTGCAGTGCGGGTGTAGAACCGTGTGAAGATGTGGTGGTTCATTCCAAACTTCCTCATCCTTCTCAGGAAGAAGAGGCGCTGGTGAGCCTTCTTCACAATGGCCTCAGTGTGGACGGACCATGTGAGTTCCTCAGTGATGTGGACACCGAGGAACTTGAAGCTGCTGACTCTCTCCACCAGTGCTCCATTGATGGTGATGGGGCTGTGTTCTCTGTCTTTTCTCCTGAAGTCCACCACAAGCTCCTTGGTCTTGCTGACGTTGAGGGAGAGGTTGTGCTCCTGACACCAGTGTGTCAGAGTGTGCACCTCCTCTCTGTAGGCTGTTTCATCATTGTCAGTGATCAGACCTACCACCATCGTATCATCAGCAAACTTAGTGATGGCATTGGAGCTATGTGTTGCCAAACAGTCATGTGTGTACAGAGAATACAGGAGTGGGCTGAGAACACAGCCCTGCAGGACTCCAGTGTTGAGGATCAGTGATGAGGAGATGTTGCTGCCCATTCTAACCACCTGGCATCTGCTTGACAGGAAGTTCAGGATCCAGCTGCAGAGCGAGCTGTTTAAGCCCACAGCCCGGAGTTTCTCATCAAGCTTGGAGGGCACTATGGTGTTGAATGCTGAGCTGTAGTCTACAAACAGCCTTCTCACATATGTGTTCCTTTTTTCCAGGTGGGAGAGAGCAGTGTGTAGTGTAGATGTAATGGCATCATCAGTGAAGCGGTTGTTTCGGTATGCAAACTGCAGTAAGTCCAGTGAGGCGGGCAGCACAGAGCAGATGTAACCTCTGATTAGTCTCTCAAAGCATTTGCTGATGATGGGGGTCAGAGCAACAGGACGCAAGTCATTTAAGCAAGTGATTTTGGATTGCTTTGGTACAGGCACAATGGTGGACGTTTTAAAGCATGTGGGGACCACAGACAAGGAGAGGGAAAGGTTAAAAATGTCCATAAAAACACCAGCCAGTTGGTTCGTGCACGCTCTAATGACATGACCCGGAATGCCGTCTGGACCCGCGGCTTTACGGATATTCACCCGTTGGAAGGATCGGGTTACATCTGCTACAGAGGCAGAGAGTGAACTAACCTCTGTAGCTTCGGCTGCGAGAGCTCTCTCCATGAGGGCGGTGTTATTTCCCTCGAAACGAGCATAAAAAGAATTAAGCTCATCCGGGAGAGAGGCAGCGGTGTTCACGGCAGAGTTTTTATTCCCTTTGTAGTCCGGGATGATATTAATTCCCTGCCACATGCTTCTAGAGTCGGTGGTGTTGAACTGTCCTTCAATCTTGTCCATGTACTGGCATTTGGCTGCTCTGATAGTTTTGCGGAGGGCATAACTGCTTGTTTATGCTCCTCCGCATTCCCGGAATTAAAAGCGGAGGTCCGTGCATTAAGTGCCGCATGAACATCGCTATTAATCCATGGTTTGTGGTTAGGGTAGATCCGTATAGTTTTGGCACTACGTCATCAATGCACTTCCTGATGAAACATGTTACGGTATCAGCGTAGACCTCGATGTTGTCATCAGAGGCGGACTGGAACACCTCCCAGTCTGTGTGATCAAAACAATCTTGTAGCATAGAATCTGATTGGTACAACCAGCACTGGATCGTTCTGAGGGTGGTGCTTCCTGTTTCAGTTTCTGCCTGTATGCGGGCAGAAGCATAATGGAAGAGTGGTCCGATTTGCCAAATGGTGGGTGGGGGAGGGATTTGTAGCCATCCCGGTAGGGAGAGTAGCAATGGTCCAAAACCCGGTCCCCTCGTGTGTTAAAACTGATGTGTTGGTAGTATTTCGGTGCTATTGACTTGAAATTGGCTTTGTTAAAGTCCCCGGTCACAATGAACGCGACCTCGGGGTGCGCGGTTTCCTGCTTACTTATACTTCCATACAGTTCCTTGAGTTCCTGGTCTGTGTCGGCTTGTGGCGTGATGTACACAGCTGTGATAATGACCGCTGTGAATTCCCTCGGTAGCCAGAATGCTTGACACAGAAGCATGAGAAATTCCAGATCAGGAGAGCTGAAAGACTTGATAGAATGTACGTTCCTCTGATCACACAAGGATTTGTTGATCATAAAACATACACCACCTCCTCTGCTTTTACCTGAGAGGTCTTTCACTCTGTCCGCTCGGTGCACAGAGAACCCCGCGGGTTCGATGGCTGAGTCTGGAATCTCTGCAGACATCCAAGTTTCTGTAAGGCAGATAATGCAGCAGTCCCTCGTCTCTCACTGGAAAGAGATCCGCACTCTCAGCTCGCAGAGCTTATTGTCCAGAGACTGAACATTTGCCAGTAGAATACTGGGTAGCGGGGGTCGATTTGCACGACGTCTTAGTCTGATGAGAACGCCGGCTCTCCTTCCCCTTTTCCAGCTGCGTTTCCATAGCCGGGCTGCCCAGACAAAGGGCTCCGCTGTCGTGTTTGTAAATAGCGGGTCGGCATTGAGGTATTTAAAGTCCGGTTTTCGGTGTGCTATTGCAGAACCAATGTCCAAAAGTGTTTGTCTATTGTATACAATAAGGCAGACAACATCCAAGACAAAAAACATAAGAACTGTAGACAAAACAAACAAAAAACTGCAACACTGGGTTGGAGCTCGCAACACAGCAGCCAAACTCTGTGCCATCTTAAGCATGTTTTTGCTCAAAGGTTTATACTGTAAGTAAACTATATGTTTATTTGAAATATCGCTTTATACCTGTGCTCATTCAATGATCAGTCTTCCAAATATTTCTTCTATTATTCGGATGAATTCATTATTCATTTTGAAGTCATTATTCGTGCCTTTCCGAATAAGGTATTCGGCTTCGGGCACATCCCTAGCATCTGGTCTGAATGGCCCATTAGTCTACACAAGAGTAATATCAAGCTGATGAGATATTTTTAGAGCAGAGTAAAACAAAACAAAAAATGTACATTCACTATAAAATTTTCCATGACATTTCTACATGACTTTGAAGATTTTATCCATATTTATGACTTTACCAGGTCTGGAAATCACAATTTTAAAATTCCCTGATATTTACAGGTTTTCCATGACCGTTGCAAATCTGTATTGTAAATCTGAGAAAATTTTTCTTATTTGGGTTATCGGTTACTTCAGAGTTGCTTTTGTGTGTGTGTGTGTGTGTGTGTGTGTGTGTGTACAGGTCATTGACACATAAGGTTGTCTGAGGTGATAAAAATAATAAATTCTTTAAAAATCTAGTTTAAAACATGTGTCATGTTTGTTGATATTTAATATTTGAGTCCATGTTAGTTTAACAAATTTTTGTAAAGTATTTTTAGTATTTTCTACAAAAAAAGAGATAAAAGTAATGACTTAAAAAATGTCATGTGATGTAACCATTAAGTAAAATGTATTAAAATACTTTGAATAAAGGCGTGTACATAACTTAATCATTAATAAAAAAAAAAAAAGGTGAAAAATATATTTTATAAATATCATACATTTTTGGATAAAGAATATCAAGAAGTTTTCTTGGGGTTACTCCATTCAACCTAAACAAAATGTGACTTTTCAGAAATCTGTATAGAAATCTATCTATCTATCTATCTATCTATCTATCTATATATATATATATATATATATATATATATATATATATATATATTATTATTATTATTATTATTATTATTTATTTTTTTCTTCACACCCAGTCAGGGTTTAAAGGTTTTTATTTGAATTGTTTTGTTTTATTTTATTGTCACATAAAAAATAAAAATAAAAAAACTATATGTTAGTAACACCACATGACATGAAGTTATATTAATCATATTTGAAAACAAAATTGTTATCACTGCTTATATTTTAAAAATAATATTAATAAAATATTATTCAATATATAATATAATATAATATAATATAATATAATATAAATATATTCAATATATATTTTTTATGTGAAGAATTTAATCTTTTAATGAGACTAATTATTATTATTATTATTATTATTATTATTATTTTTATTTTATCTGGACAGTTATACCACATGACTTTTTTTACTTTAAGCCCCAGAAAAAAAAATATCAAAATGACTTTGAACTTAGTAATTGAAAACATATTCATAAAAAATTGGTGTATTTTGTTATTTGTGAAGATGCATTTTTAATGTAATTTTGAATATTTTAATAGATCTGCGGAAAAAAAAAAATAGCATCATGACATTAATCCATACTTACATTCAACAACACACATTCCAAAATATATAACATACCATTTATTTTTATTGTTTTTATACTGAGCTATGATGATAGTTTCAATCACCTAACACTCACACAAACATTTCTGCATCTTTAAAGAATTATTAAGACATTAATCAGTATGTTCATTAAGCCGTTTTCTTCAAGGGGACTGTTGGCTATTCCACACAATGTCAGAGATTTTAGGTTCCCTATCTGTCACTCACTCGACGTTGTGTCGATGTAGTGATACTAGGGGTCACTCTTGGTCCTCTGCTTTTTGAAAAAAGGCCAGTGGGAATTGGCGAGTGGAATTTGCACGCCACTCCCCTGGACATACGGGTATAAAAGGAGCTGGTATGCAACCACTCATTCAGATTTTCTCTTCGGAGCCGAGAGGTTGTGTTCAGTGAGCTGAATTACTCTGCCGATCCATTCACCTCGAAAAGCTGTTGGATTTATGGCGCATTACAGCGGCTTCTCCCCCTCTTGCACTAGTGAAGTGCAGAGAACGCCCCTGGGCGCTTCAGCAGCTAAAAGAGTATATTCTTCCTACTAAAAGAGTATATTTTCCCTTCTTAAAAGAGTGGCATTAACGGAGAGCGTCTTTTTAAAGATGCCTCTCTGTTTGTGTGTATTTCCTGGTTGCGGTCGTTACCTCTCCGCTTCCGATGGCCACGATCGCGGTCATACGTGCTTGGGCGCTGCCCACGCGGAGACAGCGTTCGTGGACGGGTCACTTTCTCACTGTGTGAGCGTGACCATGGCAATGTTGCGGTCGCGGTTTTTCCTTCGTTGGAGGGAAAGACCACCCCAGTGGCTCGCCGCCTCGGTCCTTCTACCTACGGGTCTGAGGCTGCGTTGGTTAGTACTGGGGGCGATTTGGGGACCCCAATGGGAGCCACTCCGCCGGGTAACTCCACACACACCTCCCATTCCCCAGTACGTTCGTTTGCCCCTTTGGGATGAGACCGCCGGCTCGTCTCAGGGTGAGTTCGCAATCTCGTTTCGGAGCATCGCAGAGCGGGCTGTCCAGTCTGACACTGAGGACTTGACTAGGCTCCCACCTTCAGGTGTGGTCTCCCAGTAGCAGCCTGACGCGCAGCTGGCAGCCATGCTTGCCCGGGCAGCTGTGTGTGTCGGGCTGGAGTGGAACCCTCCACCCCCCCTGAACCCTCACAGCCTGAAAATTAGTTCCTGGGCCCGCAGCGCCACTCACAGCCGTGCCCTGCCCCGCCCTGGTCCCTTTCTTCCCGGAGGAGCATGAGGAGCTCACGAGGTCATGGCGGGCACCTTTCACTGCCTGGACTCCGTCTCTGAGCTCCTCCGCTCTTACTACCCTCAGTGGTGGGGCTGCCAGGGGGTACTCATTGATTCCCCAGGTGGATAAGGCGGTTGCGGTGCACCTGCGCCCGCAAAGTGCCACCACCTGGCAGGGCCGCCTGAGACCTCCGTCCAGCAACTGTAGGGTTATGTCGTCTCTGGTGACTGAGGCCTGCAGTGCAGCTGGACAGGCCGCCTCCGCCCTGCATGCCATGGCTCTCCTGCAAGTGCACCAAGCCAAGGTGCTAAGAGAACTGCACGAGGGTAGTTCTGACCCAGGATTGATGCAGGAGCTGCGCTCGGCGACCGACCTCACTCTCCAGGCGATGAAGGTCATGGTGAGGTCTCTCGGGCAGGCGATGTCCACCCTGGTGGTTCAGGAACGCCACCTATGTCTCAGCCTGGTCGAGATGAGAGAGGCTGACAAGGCACGGTTCCTTGACGCCCCCATTTCCCAGGTCAGCCTGTTCGGCGACACCGTCGAAGACTTCGACCAGCAGTTCTCGGCGATGAAGAAGCAAACGGAGGCTATACAGCACATCCTGCCCCGGCACGGCTCAAGACCCCGTCTGCTCGTCGCCAAGGGCGTCCCCCTGCAGCAACATCACCGGCTCTGCCACAGCCTGCCCCCACGGCCCGGCCCCGGCATGGAGCCCACTGCAGGAAGCAGACACCAACAGTCCCACGGCCAGCCGCCAAGAACCCAAGGAAGGCTTCGAAGCACCCCTGAGACAGGTGACCCAGGGATGAGGAGACCCACTTCTATGGAGCTGGTGGACAGACCACTCCATCCCCCGGTGGAGGGCTGGGAGGAGAATCTTTTGTTTCATTTTTTGCCGCATGCCCAAGAGGCTGCGGTACCCAAAACATCAACAAAAGAGTGGTTTTCTTGTTCTCTGAGTCACATGTCAGGTGCGCACGGCCGTCGTCACGACCACCGTCCACCGACCACCGAGGTTTGGTGCTCCAGCCGCGGGCCCCCCCACCCCTGTGCGCCCAGCTGTGGCACAAACATGCCCACACCGGGTTGGTTCCAATGGACTGCGGGGACGATATTCCTCCTCCCCCCTCCTCAACCAATCTTATGGTGGGCGTCAGGAGCCAGATAAGTGCTTCCATGTCTCTGGACTCAGCATGGCCATGGGGTTCGAGCCTACTCGACGTGGTGCCTCAGGCTCCGCCCCGCCACAAGGCCCCACCCACCGGTACATCCGACATGATTGTCCCCTTGGTCCCCCTCGCCCGGAGTTTGAACGTGTGGCTCGCACTTTCCAACCCATCGCGATGGCTGACCCGGACCGTCCGACTCGGCTTCGTGATTCAGTTCACCAGGCGCCCACCCAAGTTCAGCGGCATCCGCTGAAATGGCCGGGACCTTGCCTCGGCTCCTCAGCACAAAACCTGAATGAGTGGTTGCATACCAGCTCCTTTTATACCCATATGTCTGGGGGAGTGGCATGCAAATTCCACTCACCAATTTTTTCAAAAAGCAGAGGTGTTTGGGGCTCCCAAGAGTGACCCCTAGTGTCACTACATCGACACAACGTCTCATTCCCTCCATCAGGGAATGGAGGTTACGAAAGTAACCAGGATGTTTTACTTGGTGTAACAAAGGATAAAAGTTGGGAAAAGAAGGAGGCAAGAACTGGCTTGACAATATAAATAATACTTTAATAATAAACTTAAACAAAAAGACACAAACATAAACACATGCAGGGCAGCTGCGTGTAACTCTCTCTCTCTCGAACTGCCGCCTCTGGTTGCCTTTATCCCTCTCAGGCTTGATCAGCCTGATTAGGGGCCGGGTGTGCAGCATCACGGCCCGGCCCCGCCCTCCGCCCTGCCACATTCCTCCCTCATTCTTTCAGGCCGTGGAGCCCCCGGCATGACGTACCTTGTTTTTCCCTCCCCTTGTCACCCTCCCAGGTCATTCCCACCTCTTTGGACCTGGGAGGGTGACAAGGGGAGGGAAAAACAACAAAAAAAAAATGAGAGGGAAAGGCCAACACAGAGCGACAGCGGGAGAAAGTGAGGAGAGAGAAAAAAAAACTTACTCGCCGGTTCTCTGATATACAATAGCTTGGTCCTTGGCCACTCCTCCACCCTCTAGTGGACGACAGCCGCACCTCCCCGGGTGGATCGGAGGCAGTCTTCTGGCCCCTGGCAGACGGAACACCCTGCTGCATTTTCGGCAGATGGTGGGGTCTCCCCCGCCCCTGGCAGCGGTTCTCCCGCTCCAGGTGGTCAGCCAGGAGCCCCTCCCCACTCATGGTCGTCGGTCTACTCTTGACCCCGCCGCATTTTAGCGGCCGGTAGGGGTCTCCTCCACCCCTGGCAGCGGCCCTGACCACTCCAGGTGGTCGGCTAGGAGCCTCTCCTCCCCTCGTGGTCGGTGGCCATTCCTCCGCTCTCAGGCGGCCAGGCTCCTCCGTCCCCCAGTGGATGGCCGCGGCTGCTCCGTTGGGGTGGATGGTAGTGGCGAGGACTCTACTACGGCGCATCCCTCCTCCTTCTCGGGTTTCGGCACCAGTGTAACAAAGGATAAAAGTTGGAAAAGGAGGAGGCGAGAACCGTCTTGACAATATAAATTATAGTTTAATAATAAACTTAAACAAACAGACACAAACATAAACACATGCAGGGCAGCTGCCCGTAATTCTCTCTCTCTCAAACTGCCGCATCCGGTTGCCTTTATCCCTCTCTGGCTTGATCAGCCTGATTAGGGGCCGGGTGTGCAGCATCACGGCCCGGCCCCGCCCTCCGCCCTGCCACACTTGGTCTCTATAATGTAGGCAAAACCTGCATCACAATAGAGAACTTAAAATACATATGATTATACTATATAATACAAGCACACTATAAAACCTGAACACACCATAAGCTCAATAATCAGTCACAGTTGGATTTTAACATGGAAATATGTGTTGTTGTTACAGCCATTTGCCTTAGATGGTTATTAAGATTTGCTA
>NC_059352.1:51363203-51375703 GCF_019703515.2 Myxocyprinus asiaticus | reverse complement strand
TGAAACAAAATTCTGCATTTTCAGACTTGGCAACCAATGTCGTTTGCCATATTTGATGGTAAAACTTGGTGTGATGCAAAATGTAAATTAAATTTAAGAGCATTGATGGAAGGGGATGTTTTCATCAAACTGTGTTCATTCCTCATGCAACGATATCAAATGAATTTAGAAAGTCTTGAAATAGCACACAAGTCATATGGACTACTTTTACTTTTGTGGTGCATTTTGGAGTTCAAATGGGTCCATCCCCATTCTAGTAAAAAACATCTACTAAACGTTTTTCTTTAAAGAAGAGAGACCAGTTTGGTTTTAGAAAAGCTCTGTGTGAAGATCTGAAAGCAAACACTTCCAGGTCAGAGAGTTTAGATGGACAGCAGATGAAACATTTGGCAGACATTACGAGCTGTGATGAAGCAGCTTTAAATTAAACACTCACACAAACACAGTGAGAGGATTGTGTGTTTGTGTGCTTAACTCGTGACTAGAGTGCATTGGCGTCTCTCTGGACACTGAAGTTCTGCTCAGGTTGAGAAGTGAGTCTTTAAGTGTGCATTTAACCTGCAAGACATTCAACAACACCTCCGACCCCTGAGACCAATGCACCATTACCTTTCATAGTGTGTGAGGAGTTTTTGGAAGAAAATGGATCCCAGTTTCAGTGTGTTTGTGTTTTGACCAGGCTGTGACGTGCTACAGCAGGAGTCAGTTGGAGGTGAAGTGAGTGAAGATCTTCACAGTACCTACTCCAGGGATCTCCAGCCACACACACCTTCACTTCTGAGTTCACGCCATCTTCTGCTCTCCTTCCTCGCCCTGAGACACACTTTTAGAGCTTGAGCACACCCTCTCTGTCCGTGTCTCTCTCGTCACGTCTCGCCTGACCTCCGCGGGAAGACGCAGGGGTGAGAGTCTCCTTGAGAGTCTCTGAAGATGTTTTCTTTTCTCACCTCTCCTGATCTCCTCCTTTACCTTTCAAATGACAAACAGGGTGTGAGTCCATTGCCTTAGAGACTCAAATCAGCTCTATTTAGAGCACTCAAAGCAGCTTACATACTGTATATTACTTTTTATTGTTCTTAATGTAAGCTTATTGTAGCTACTAAAGATCAACGTTAAATTAGTAGATATCAAATTTCAAATATATCAGATATCAAAAGGCAAAGTATACAGCTGGTAAATATCCCTACGGGAGTCCCCCATTTACACACACTGTTCTTTATAGATACTTATAAAAATGATAAACCCTACATTTAACCTTTACATATAACTTTTGGCATGTTTAGTTTGAAATTAAACATTATTTTGCCCATTTAAGAAATGTTTCTCTTATTTTTTGTTTTGTTAAGATTAGTTTAAGTTTAGTTCATTTTAGTTTAGTTTAATGTAGTTAAATTGTTTAGATTAGAAGATATTCATGTAGTTTAATGGCTTAGTTTAATTTAGCTTAGTTACAGAGTTTAGATTATATGCTCAGTTTACTCTAATTTAATTGAGTTTAGTGTAGTTTAGTTGTTTAGTTTAAATGTTTAGTTTAGTTTACCTTGATTAGTTTAGTTATTTAGTTTACTTTAGTTTAGCTTAGTTAACTAGAGTTTAATTTAGCTTAGTAGAGTTTAGTTGTTTAGTAGTTTATTTAGATTTTTTGCTTTATTTATTTGTTTAGTTGTTTAGTTTAATTTAGCTTACTTTAGTAAAGTTTAGATTAGTAGTTTAGTTATTTTAGCTTAATTTAGTAGAGTTTAATTTAGCTTAGTTAAGTAGAGTTTGATTTTACTTAGTAGAATTTGGCTTAGTTGTTTAGTAGATTTTTTTTTTTTGTTTATTTTTTTTTTTTTTTTTTTTTTTGTTATTTAGTTTAATTTAGTTTAGTTTAATGTAGTTTAGTGATTAAGTTTAGTTTAGTAGAGTTTAATTAAGTTTATTGGTTTAGTTTAACTAAACCAATAACTAAACTGATGGAATTTAGATTAGTTATTTCGTTTAATTTAGTTTATTTTATTTTGGTTAAGTAACATTGTTTAGTTTTGTTTAGTTAATTTAATTTAATTTAGTGCAGTTAATTGTTTAGTTTAGTTGTTTAGTTTAATTTAGTTTAATGTAATTTAGTTGTTTAGCTTAGTTTAACTTAGTTTAATAGAAATTAGTTGGTAAGTGCCGTTTACGTGTTTAGTTTAGTTGTTTAGTTTAATTTAGCTTAGTTTAGAAGATTTTAGTTGTTTTGTTTTGTGTAGTTTAGCTTAATTTAGTAGAATTTAGTTTAGTTGTTTAGTTTAGTTTACCTTGGTTTAACAGAGATTAGTTTAGTTGTTTAATTAATTTAGCCTAGTTAAGTATAGTTTAATTTAGCTTAGTTTAGCTGTTTTATTTTTAATTTTTTAAATTTTTATTTTTAGTTGTTACATTTTAATGCCGTTTAGCTTAATGTAGTTTAGAAGTTTAGTTTATTTTAGCTTAATTTAGTAGAGTTTAGATTAGCTTAGTTAAGTAGAGTTTGATTTTACTTAGTAGAATTTGGCTTAGTTGTTTAATTTAGTAGAATATTTCGTTTTTTTAGTTATTTAGTTTAGTTTAATGTAGTTTAGTGATTAAGTTTAGTTTAGTAGAGTTTAATTAAGTTTATGGGTTTAGTTTAACTTAGCCTACTTTGATGGAATTTAGATTAGTTATTTAGTTTAATTTAGTTTAGTTTATTTTGGTTAAGTAATATTGTTTAGTTTTGTTTAGTTAATTTAATTTAATTTAGTGCAGTTAAGTAGAGTTTGATTTAGCTTAGTAGAATTTGGTTTAGTTGCTTGGTTTATTTAGTAGTTTAGTAGTAGCTTCATTTAGTCATTTTTTTGTTTAGTTGTTTAGTTTAATTTTGTTTAGATTAATGTACTTCAGTGCCTTGTATCACAAAAAAAGCTGAACAAATTCTGGATTCCAGGATTGGTTTTGGTTTGACAAAATTCACCAAATCCAATCAGGCTTCATTAGTGTTATGTTGTATCAAGATGCTCTTTACCAACTTTCTCTCTCAATTCAGAGTTTGATCCTGAGGTTATGATTAGTTCACGTGCACATTCACACGAATGAAGCGAACAGCCATTTGCGTGCGAGACAGCGCGAGTCACATCTTGCGAGAGAGTCAGCAAGATTTACTTCTCTGCTGAAGATGTTTATGAAAATTATGATAAATTATAAGAATTTAAACACAGTTATAACACAGCCAAGAGGACATTTAAAAATATGATCAATAAAATCACATTTCCACAACACGAATGATGACTATGAAATCATGAATAATTATAATACATTCACACAGCACAGAGGATCTCTGATAAATTATAAAGAATTTAAAGGTATTTTGACAGCAAGAAGAAACTGTGGAGGTGGGGGTGTGGTTGAGTGTTCGAGAGAGAGAGCAGAAAGGGTTCACACCTGAGTGCACTCTTAATGATTAACAGCTGTATCTCGCTGCAGAAATAATGGGGAGAGCTATAAAGAGGGAGAGAACATCACTGGCAGGGAAAGAGAGACTGGAACGCATGTTCAGTGTGTGACTGCGTGTTAATGTGTTTTGAAGACTTTGCTGAAAAGCAGTATTTGATGTAATTTATGTTAAAAACGAATCTTTGTTTGTTGTTCTGCCGACTCCTGCTTCCTCCCTCATAACCACGAACCGTGTTACAATGGTGCCGAAATCTGGGATTTTTGGAGGAAGTGCCTGCTGATATGGAGTCCTCGTTGTTGGCCGTTGTTCACCCAATCCCTCGCCAATATGCAGCATACCCAACATCAAGCCCTGCTTGAGCTTTGTAAAGATCAGGATCGTCGCTTCCATGAGATTCTCCAGGCTCAAGCAGAGGACCGGCACGTGATTCGGAGCTTACTACACCTGGAGAAAGGCCCGACCGCGACCCCGGACACAGCCGCCACCGAGGCCTTTCTGGACTTGTTTGAAAAAACTGCAGAGATCTGGAAGTGGCCACGTGCCCAGTGGGTGGCCAGGCTCCTTCCACTGTTGTCCGGGGAAGCTCAACTCACAGCCCAACATCTGCCGGCGGCTAATCTCCAGGTGTATGATGACCTCAAGAAGACCATCTTGCAGCGTGTTGGCCGCAGCCCTGAACAACACCGGCAACAGTTTCACTCACTGAAGCTTGATGAGTGCGGCCGGCCGTTTGCATTCGCTCAACAGCTTCGTGACACCTTTTGGAAAAGGCTGTTGGCTGAGGACTGTGACGCAGAGGAAGTCATCATTCTAGTGGTGCTGGGGCAATTCATCCGTCGTCTACCGGAAGGAATGGCAGAGTGGGTCTAGTGCAACCGCCTGGCGTCACTGGAGGAGGCTGTCAAACTGAATGAGGACTATATATCAGCGTACCGAAAGGAAGAAGATTCCTCACACTCTCGCTCTCACTCTCCTTCCCGCTCTGTCCCTTTTTCCCATCCTACCCCTTCCTTTCACCCTATTCCCATGCCCCGAAAAAGGCCACCCCAAAAGCGCCATTGTGCACTCTGCCGCTAATTGAAGTCCCTTTTGAAAGAATTGGCATGGACCTCGTCGGGCTATTAGAATGGACAGCACGTGGGCATCACTTTTTTATGTGATATCTGGAAGCAGTGCCTCTGTGCAACATCTCAGCATGTAGTGTTGCGGAGGCACTCTTCAGGATAATCTCCCAAGTGGGGATTCCGAAAGAAATCCTCACTAATCAAGGCACTACATATATGTCACGTACACTACATGAACTGTACAAATTATTGGGTATTACATCGATTCGCACCAGTGTTTATCACCCATAAACAGACGAGTTGGCGGAATGATTTAATGAAACCCTGAAAAATATGATTCGTAATTTCGTGCACGAGGACACTAGGAATTGGGATAAGTGGCTCGAACCCTTGTTATTCGCAGTTCAAGAGGTCCCCCAAGCCTCCACAGGGATTTCCCCATTCGAGATGCTGTGTGGGCATTGGCTGAATGGTGTGCTCAACGTCATGTGGGAAGCTTGGGAGGAGGGACCTTCAAACAGTAAAAATTTTATTCAGTACGTTCTTGATCTTACAGCAAAACTCCACACTTTGGGTCAACTAGCACAGGAGAATTTGCTCCACGCTCAAGAATGTCAAAGCTGACTGTATGATGGGGCACTCGGCTACGGGAATTTGCACTGAGAGACAAATTGCTTGTATTACTCCCAACATCGAGCTCCAAATTACTCGCCAAGTGGCAAGGGCCCTTTGAGGTCACATGATGTGTGGGAGATCTCGATTATGAGGAAAAACGAACAGATATAGGTGACGCACGTCAAATATACCATCTCAACCTCCTGAAATTATGGAGGGAGGCGGTTCCTGTGATGTTGGCAACAGTGGTTCCAGAGAGGGTGCAGCTCAGGCCGGAGGTGAACTTAAAAGCCAGTCATGTCACCCTGGTCACTTCTGGGGACCACCTCTCACCGTCTCAGGTCACAGAGGTTGCCAAGTTGAAAAATAATTTGCAGATGTGTTCTCACCTCTGCCTGGTCATACAAACCTCATACATCATCACATTGAGACTACGCCTGGGGTAGTGGTACGTAGTCATCCCTTCCGACTTCCTGAGCACAAGAAAAAATTAGTTAGTGAAGAATTATATGCAATGCTCGATATGGGAGTAATAGAAGAATCCCACAAGTGACTGGTCCACCCCAGTCGTTCTAGTCCCTAAGAGCGATGGGTCAGTGTGGTTCTGTGTAGATTATAGGAAAGTCAATGCAGTGTCCAGATGGCTCCCTGGCCTGAGTTGGGCGGTGGGAGTATGTGGAGGTGGGGGCGTGGTTGAGCGTTCGTCCGGAGAGAGAGAGCAGTAAGGGTTCACACCTGAGCATATTCTTGATGATTAACAGCTGTATCTCGCTGCAAAAATAATGGGGAGAGCTATAAAGAGGGAGAGAACATCAGAGGCGGGGAGAGAGAGACTGGCATGCATGTTCTGTGTGTGTCTGCGTGTTAAAGTTTTGAAGACTTTGCTGAAAAGCAGTATTTGATGTCATTCACATTAAAAATGGATCTTTGTTTGTTGTAAATAAATCCCACTTGGAATTGTTCTGCCGAGTCCTGCTTCCTCCTTCCTCATAACCACGAACCGTGTTACAGAAACTTTGTTGCTGGTGCTGCTGTTAGAGCATGAAAATAAAAATCTGAATGTGATGAAAATATTAAAATAGATAATATATTGATGTGAACGTAACTTTATTTAGGTCCACAGCAATAACATCGAGGCTTGTAATTTTAAAAGTTTAATATATTGATTTGAAATAAAAAATTTGAAATGAAAAACTTTAGTATTAATTTAAATTACTAACTTCATATAATTTAATATTAATATAATACACTATCGAATAATAAAAATGTGAGCAATTGGAAAATGAGTAGATGGTATGCACTAATAAAGACTTATTCATTCTTTCTTTCTAGCAGCATAAGACACAATAAAGACATATTCAGTGTGCTAGTGTGCTTTTATTGAACTTCAAGTGAAATACTGTATGTTCATGGCATCTCTGCCAGCAAATCCTAATAAGAAAGGGTTTGGGTGGCATTCACATTTTTCTGATATATCTACAGTATATTTTGGAGTGATTAAGTTTTTATATTTTAAAGTAATTTGATCATTATTATTATTCTTTTTTTATGATTAAAATTTTATTAAAACACAGAAAAACAAAACATAAATACACAAAATCAACTTTTAAGACCCACTACCACCCCTCTTCCTCCCCATCCCCATCCCCAACCCCAACCCCACCCCGAACCTCAACAAACACCCCTGTGGTCATACATGAACACATACAAAAGAAAACAAAAAACAATCAACTAATAAAGAAAACAATCAAAAAAATACATATATATATATAAAAATCGCACACATTGACAATTACCCCTCTATCTCCACTATTCCACCTGAGAACCCTCCATGAATGCTAAATATCCACCCCATTTCCCAACAAACAAATCCAAATCTTCTATAAAACCCTTCTTCTAAGGCTGCCACTCTCCCCATCTCCGAGCACCACTCCTGAAACGGGGGCGCTCCAACCCCTCAAAATCACCTGTCTGGCGACCATAACACTGGTTAGGACCCAATCCTCCACATGTTTATTCCCCACATTGATGACTGCCCCATCTCCCAGAATACAGAGTCTGGGGCAAAACAAAACCGAGTGCCCAAGATGTCACATACAAAATTCTGAACCCTCAACCAAAACCCTTGGATCTTAACGCATCCCCAAAAACCATGGGTTGTGTCTCCATCCTCCGATTGGCATCACCAGCAGGTGTGTGTGTCTTTAAGACCAAGCCTATACAATCTAGAGGGGGTCCAATAAAATCTATGTAAAATCTTGAATTGCGTAAGGCGGACCCCTGCATCTCTAGATACAGACTTGACATTTTTAGAATCCTAGCCCACACTCCCTCCACCAATACCAAGTTTAAATCTTTCTCCCATAATCTCTTGATAGAAGTTAAAGCTCCGTCCCCCAGACTCTGAATTAGAAGGGAGTAATACACTGATGCCTCATGACCTTTTCCAAAAGCAGCAATCACCTCTCCCAGAGTATCTGCCTCTTTAGGGGGGTGTGTGCCACTCCCAAAAACAATACAGAGCAGTATAAATACCTATAGAACTGAGATCTGGGAATCCCAAAATGTTGAACCAAATTTTCAAAAGATCGCAACACTCTACTCTCATATAGGTCACCGAGTGTAGTAACCCATCTCACAATCCACTCTGACCAGCAGAAAGGGGACTTATCAATACATAATTTTGGGTTCAGCCATATGCTCGAGGCAACATTTAAATAAATGTCCGAATTAAACACTCTGGACACTTTTGTCCATACCGAGTGCAAATGCGAGATAACGGAGTGTAATTTAACTTCTCCGGTTAGTTTGATAGAAAGGCTTTGCAATGGTGAAACAGGGGCAAGAACTTCCTGTTCAACACAGAAACAGGAAGGGGCTCTCTCAGGTGGAAGCGACCAATGAGCCAAATGTCTGAGACTGAATGCATAATAATAAAACAAATCTTGGGTAGGCCTAGCCCACCTTTGTCAACCGGTCTATGTAACTTATTCAAATGTAATCTAGGATGCTTACCATTGCATTTTAAATTGGAGTGAGAGATACTGGGGGGAGTTACTGTCACTTTGCTCACAGCTGATTGGTCAATCTGGATGAGATCTCTGATTGGGAACATAACCTGCCCCGGAGCAGGTTAGCCAATTAGCATATGTTACTATGGCGAGAAACCCCGATGAAAACCTATCCACTTTACTGGTACCGCAAATTCAGAGTTTGCCTAAAATAAGTTTAAACTTATCTAGCTAGCTGTTTAATCCTGCTTTGTGACATAGGTCACAGTTGTTAAGTTTATATTAGTAGAGTTTAATTAAGTTCAGTGGTTTAGTTTAATTTAGCTTACTTTAGTAAGGTTTAGATTAGTTGTTCAGTTTAGTTTAGTTAAGTATGGTTGTTTAGTTTAATTTAATTTAGTGTAGTTTAATTGTTTAGTTTAGTTGTTTAGTTTGATTTAGCTTAGTTTAGTAGAGTTTAGTTGCTTTGTGTAGTTTAGCTTAATTTAGTAGAGTTTAGCTTGGTTGTATGGTTTAGTTTACCTTAGTTTAACAACAATTAGTTTGGTTGTTTAGTTTAGTTTAGCTTAGCTTAGTTAAGAAGAGTTTGAATTGGCTTAGTAAAATTTGGTTTAGTTGTTTAGTTTAGTAGTTTATTTACTTGAGGGTTTTTTTTAGTTTAGTTTCGTTTAGTTGTTTAGTTTAATTTAGTTTAATTTAGTTGTTTAGTTTAACTTGCCTTATTTTAGTAGAGATTTGTTTAGTTGTTTAATATAGTTTAGCTTAGTTAAGTAGAGTTTAATTAAACTTGGTAGAGTGTAGTTTAGTTGTTTAGTTTAGTAGTGTATTTAGTTGTTTTGTTTAGTTGTTCAGTTTAATTTAGTTTAGATGTTTAGTTTAGTTTAGCTTTGCTTAGTTAAGTAGAGTTTGAATTGGCTTTGTAAAATTTGGTTTAGTTGTTTAGTTTAGTAGTTTATTTAGTTGTTTTTTTTTATTTTAGTTTAGTTGTTTAGTTTAACTTAGCTTGTTTCAGTAGAGTTTAGTTGTTTTTTTTTTTTTTTTGTAGTTTAGCTAAATTTAGTAGAGTTTAGTTTAGTTGTATAATTCTGTTTAGCTTAGTTTAACGAGATTTTTTTAGTTGTTTAATATAGTTTAGCTTAGTTAAGTAGAGTTTAATTAAACTTAGTAGAGAGTAGTTTAGTTGTTTAGTTTAGTAGTGTATTTAGTTGTTTGTTTAGTTGTTCAGTTTAATTTAGCTTAGTTGTTTATTTATTTATTTATTTATTTTTGTAGTTTTGTGCAGTTTAGTTTAGTTTTAGGGGCCGGCAACCTTTTTGAAATGGAATGCCAAGTCAAATTTTCCTTAATACTGGCTGTACCGACGCCATTGATAAATTGATTTTATGTCATACATTTTTCAAAATCCTGAATCTTTATTTCCAGATTTTATTTAGATTTTGAACCAGACCCCGATTTTTGGATCCCACTATGTTAACTCTCTTCCCTTAGTAATGTAGTTTTGAGAGTCACTGTGGTTTAAGGAGAGTGTATGCTGGTATGAAAATCTCGAGCATTGATAACGGTGTCTGCTTTTTTACATCAAGTGTTATTTTGAAAGCAAAAAACAACAAATAAAACATGGAAATGTCCTCTGTCAAATGCTCAAACGATCAAAGTCGAACAAAGCAAAGCGGGTGCATTTACTTGTGCGATTCATTAAAAGTCTAAGGTTTTCTCTAAACCTTAAACCTCGATATTAAATATGACACAAAAAAAGATATACTAATATGCTGTGATGCAAGGAGGTGTCTGTCACCCACAGCCATTAATAATCAATCTGAAAAGTTTTTGGTAAACATTCCCCTAAACTACACAAGGATATTTTGTATTTAGATTAGGTTCTAAACAATATGCAAATACAACTTGGATGGGTCAGATGTCTGAAAAAATAGTCATACATTTATTAAATAAATATTCAGATCATCTAAACTATCTTACTAAGATGACTGGCCTGTCATTTTTAATTGTTCGACATAATTCACATGGGGTTTTTATTTTAGTTATATTAACAACAGTTGATTGCACATGACGAGAAAGTCACAACTGCATACAATGTTTTCCCTGGTCTAATCTGCCACACACACATTATACACATCATTCAACTTAATTCATAAACACATCATTGAACAACACAACACACACAAATCATCGCCTCTGAAAAAGGCAAATTCCTGTTAAAAGTTAAAAAAAAAATTTCTCTAATGAGGGCGCAAGATTTGTCAGGAACCAGAGGCACATGTCTTTTTCTCCTCTGTGAGATTGTGATAAATCATGTTCAGGAAAGTTCTGTAGGCCATCTCCACGCGGTCTGACGCTGTGTGGCGCTTTTGAAAAATCTCTATGTATAAATGTTTTGCCTTTCTCAGAGTTATTAAGTCATGAATCAGAGTCTGACCCCTCGACTTCCTGCAGTACAGCCCACCTCACAGCAGCTAACACACACCAGATGTTACTGCACATCAGACAGACAGACACAGAGAGAGAGACAGGTACAGTGTGCTATCTGATCAGATTAAACTGATCCACTGGATTACTGTGACATGTATCGCTGATGTTTCACAACTTGAGTGTATGTGTGTGTGTTATCATGTGTTTTAGCTGTCGTCTGAGAAAAATGTTATTGCTAAGAGATTCTCGATTATTTTTCAAGTTTCTCTCAGATGTTTTCCCTAAAATTCCTCAGGTGGAATAACAATAGTCACAGAAAGTATGCAATCAAAAATCAGACATGCCAATATGAAAATTTCTCCTCAAATTCTCACAAGAACTGGCTGATTTGAGTCTAGTTTTATGTCCGTGTGTAATTTTATGTAAATAGAATTCTAAGTGAAACATAAACAAAGAAAGCTGAAACAAAGATAATAATTAAGGGAATAGTTCATTCACTCAGCCTCATGTTATTTTGAACCTGGCATTATTTATTCTGTGGAATACGAAAGGGGATATTGTGATGAATGTCCATGCTGCTCTTTTCCATTCAACAAGCTCCAAAAAGGACACTTAAAAACATAAAGTCTGGTAAACATAGTCCACATGACCTGTGCATTATATTCCATACAGTAGCATTGTGTGAGGAACAGACTTGGAATATAGTGCATATAGAGTCGTGTGGCCTACTTTTATTTATACTTTTACGATGCTTTTTTGATACTTGTATGTTTTTTTTTTTTGGTCTTTTTTGGAGCTGGACAGTTGTATGGAACAATAACAGCACACAGGTTGGGAATGAAATGAATTGTGAGTAAATATTGTCAGAATTTTCATTTTTGGGTGAACTATTTCTTTAAATAAAACATAACTGAGAACGTAGATTACAGAGCAATGAATGAAAGTGCTATCTCTGAACAATTATGTCTTCTCTGTGAATACAATTCCACACATTCATTGGGATACGTTTTTACACCTACAGCCATATGGCGATGTCTTAATAAGAGTGTAACTGAAGGAGAAAAGTAACAAAAAAAAAACAAAAAAAACAAAAAAAGAGAGAGAAAGAGCAAGAGAGACATTATCTGTATGCTGTATGTCAAATATCAATGTGGCCGCACTAATGTTATCAGATCCAGTACACAACAGTGTCATTCCTGATCCTGAGCATCTGTACTGTCCGTACGCTTGTTCTCTCGAATGAAACCATCTGCTGCTTTTGTGTATCAAAGACTCAAAACAATCAAGTAATTGCACCACCTCAAAGAATCTGAAAAAATGTACCTGAGCTGAACATTTTACCTCATTCTTACTGAAGAGGGTTTTTGCTCGTTGTATTAATGAGAGAGCAGAGGTTTGCTGACATGTCAAACACATCAGTTCAGCTCTCATTACTGAAGCCATCCTGTTGGGTGGAAAAACACGACTTCTCCATGTTTGGAGCCTGGAGTGAACACACACACTAATAATGCTCACATCTGTGTGGACAAATTGTCTGCTCGGCCCTACACACACATTCTCAAACACACACACACACTTAATCGAGGCCCAGAAACGGCCAACTAATCAGCTCATGCACTATTTATGATCCTAAACAAGGATAAAGAGAGAAATACAGCGAATAAAACAACATGTCAATCACAGATTCGTTCGCATACAGTGGATCGCGTTTCTGTTTGCTCACAATTTACAAAGATGAGAGAAAGAGAGAGAAAAAAAAAACACGGTTGTTTCTTTTTGGGGTTTGAACGCAAATCAAAGAGAATTTCAGAGTCTGTGAAAAGTACAGTTCTAGTAAAATAAACAGCCTGACAGCATTAACTGCACTGCTGCCGTGTGTGTGTGTGTGTGTGTGTGTGTGTGTGTGTGTGTGTGTGTGTGTTTAAAGGGGAAACTTGATGTTCTGAAGGT
>NC_059352.1:51335703-51358203 GCF_019703515.2 Myxocyprinus asiaticus | reverse complement strand
AATAGTCCATATAACTTTAAATTGTTATTTGCTAAAAAAAAAAAAAAAAAAAAAGAAAGAATTTCCCTCTGCCACAGTTTTCAAATCTCATTAGAAGAATATCAGTGAGTTTCGACTTAAAGGAATATTCCAGGTTCAATTCAGTTTAAAGGTGCTGTAAGTGACTTTTTCATGGAAAGGTATGCAAAAATGTCCCTGCAACCTGAAAGATAATAATGCAATCAGTGTTGTGAGATATCTCACCGGTCTTTGTGACAGCTCTAGACTCTTTAAACGGCAAACAAAAATGTGTCTGCGGTCTCTGACGCTTTCTGCCTGTCAATCATTTTGAGTGTTCTAATATTGTTGTATTTGCAGCGAATCATTGAGACTTAATGCCAATTTTATGCCACGTTTTCATAAAAGTTGTCAGTTGAGGGCGCTATTTAGCTACTGTTATGTTTGACAGCCATGGGATGAGGGTCTCCTGCATTGGTGGCAAAGGTATCTTTGATGTGTGGGGTTTTGGAAAGAGGGGGTGTGGCTAATTCAAAGGCTGAGTTCATGGAAATTCTAGAACGGCAAAAATCGCTTACATCACCTTTAAGCTCAATCGACAGTATTTGTGGCATAATGTTGATTGCAACAAAAATATTTGTGTGGTAAAATCACTTACTAACCTTTTCTGTGTAAAGTTGTAGACAATTTTACAAATGTGTTGCCATGAAGACGTAATGCCTTAAACCTAAAACCCCAAAATGACCATAAAAACGATGATTTAAACAACTTTACAGCTCAAATAATACTTTAAAAAAATGTTTTAACAGAAGAATTAATGTAAGTGCTTTTATAAAACAATAAGCTTCACATTTCTGCCTTTAAACCCTCCAAATATTGTCCCCATTCACTTCCATTGTAAATGCCTCACTGGAACCTCCATTTTGCTTAAAAAAAACAAACAAAAAAAAAACTACACATGATGTCGATAGATATTAACTTGTGTTGAACCCGGGATATTCCTGTAAATTTGTATCTGTTCCTCACACAAAGCTATTGTATGACTTCAGAAGACTTACTGTATTGCACACATGAGTCAGATAACATACTTCAGTGGTGTTTTAAATCAACTGTATCATTTCCATCTGATCATCAGTGTCAAATAAAAAATACAAAAAAAAACCCACAAGATTCAACTTATCGTGAGGATTAAAAGTGGAAGAGCAGATAAAGCTTTAGATGTTTACAATCTCATATACAGTAGGTGAATCTGATGTATGTGTGTGTGTGAGTCTTGTTCAGCTCTGATTACGCTTATAAATGATTCTGACATCAAGTCAGATTAGTTACAGAAGTCATTAAAAGAAAAAAAACAAATATGCAACTAGCACACTAATCTATAAATATAAATACATCAATATAAGCACAGTATCTCTGCAACAGCCTGTGACCTGCCTTTAATCAGTGTGTGTGTGTGTGTGTGTGTGTGTGTCACAGGTGTAGTGCATGGATGGATTACTGTTAAACCCTCACAAAGCTTCTTAAACGCTGGATCAACTGCTTCATTCAAGTGCCTCACATACTGAACAGATGTGCACAGGTACAGTGTGTGTGTGTGTGTGTGTGTGTGTTATTAACCTCTAGATGGAGGGTCACTGAAGGTCCACTCAGGAAACACAGCAGGTGGTTTGATATATTTATTTATTTATTTATTTATTTTTAGAGCTTAATGGAAACTGTTAGTTCATCCCGTGGCTCTCTTATCATGAATCACACACACACACACACACGCACACACACACACACACACACACACACACACACACACTGGATTAATCAGATTACTTAATTTATTGCAACAGTTCTGTATCAAGCAGATTTTGTGTCAATGTATTTTTTTAAAGTGAAATTCTGGCAATCACAAGCTGACAATTTTCACTGTAAATGTAACTTAATTTTTCTTACACTGTATTAATTGTATATGTAAATATTTAACAAGCTGTAACATCAGCATTTCTTTTAAGTTTGCACCAACTTTTAGGTACATTTATAAATACTCCAATGATACACAGTATACTCATAAAAAGGCATTTATAACCTCGTGCGACCCCGCATCCACATGCCTGGACGTTTTATTTTAGCTTTGCTATACGCAACGCATAATTTAATTTCATTTAAACTGACTGATCTCAGTTCAGAAGACTCTGAGTTGTCAGTAAAAGGTTCAACTTTTGACAACTGGATTTATGTGACAAAACAATATGCCGCCAATCTCAGCGGAGTTTGTCTTTGGGAGAAACGACAACAAAACTACATCTGGTTATAAACCTAATTAGGTGTTTACACTGAAACCTGTTTGAGTCAAAAGATTACAATCTCTAGTTTCATCCAATATGCCATTTAAAAATTGTTAGCGTTTTATCACGAAACGGCACGCTGTTAAACACAATGTACACTAATGTGTATAATAGCACAAGATTTTATTAGAAATCCTATATTTACTGTGCATTATCACATTGAAAATAAAATTATTGCTTTCAGAGGCTTTATATGGAGTTAGGATGAAAATAAGGTGCATTTCAAACTGTTCTGAGACCAGTGCAGACACACAGCACACTGGAGGTTAAGTCATTCACTAAATAGGGAGCAAGGGAGCATCCTATAGCTCTCTATGCAGTTAAGTGCATTCACTCCTAAAATCTGATCAAAAGTTCAGTTTCAGGCTGCAGATGATGTTTGGATCACTCAACATGTTTGACAGACATGTGACAATGATAATCAGTACATAGATTCAGAATTTATAATGTATCATTTTATTTTAACATGGTTGGCAGTGATTGGATGATGCTGGACATTACTTTGAATCAGAATTAATTATGATAATTTCTGATGTAATGTCTGTAACATCTCAAAAACATGAATAACCAACACTCCTGGAAACATGATAAACAGTTTGATGAAAAAAAAAAAAGTATCTGACTTTCTATAGCTTGGTATTATTTAAAATGTCACAACTTAGTCCTGCTGTCCACATATGAGGATATACATTTTTAGGAAAACGATTTGCTCTAGACGTATTTATTTATTTATTTAAATATAAATAAATTAAATCTTTTAAAATTTAAATCTTGTTTATTAGGTGCTACTAGTTACAAATCAAAAATGAAAATGGAAAATGCACACAGCAGTCATGCTCGGCTCTAAGGAGGATAATAATTATAAGAATTAGCAACTATTTGCTTAAAATAATTTTATAGATATAACATATCACACTGCAGGACACATCTTGACATGTCATGACATTCTAAATCAGATCAAATGATTTTCATTCTGATTCTGATTTTAACATATACAATAACGTGCTGTTCTGATCTCCTTATTTCCCCTGGTAAAGTCATTTTCACTACATATGTTTATTGGTCATGCATATGTGGTTTTATGCACTGCATGTTTAAATGTTCTTCAGAGTTTTCCGAACAAACAAGAACAGTTAGAATGGGTTAAAAATAATAATTCATAAATCAGTAATGGCGGCACGGTGGCTCAGTGGGTAGCACTGTTACCTCACAGCAAGAAGGTCCCCATTTCGAGTCCCGGCTCACCCAGGGCCTGTGTACGGTTTGCATGTTCTCCTGTGTTTGTGTGGGTTTCCCCCACTGTCCAAATAACTGAAGGTTAACTGAATTGGAAACTATAAATTGCCCATAAGTGAGAGTGTTAATATGTATGTCTGTGTGTGTTTGCCCTGTGGTGGAGTGCCCGCCTGTCCAGGGTGTTTCTCTGCCTTTGGCCCGAGACAGCTGGGATAGATTCCAGCACTACCTGCGACCCTACATAGGACAAGCAGCTATAAAAAATCGATGGATGGAAATCAGTAATGTATTGTACTAGGTGTGTTCAGATTAATTTATTGCTGTCATTGTGTTACAACTGTTTTTAAAATATAATTATTAATGAAAAAAAAAATAGTGCTAAAAATAGGACTAGCTTTTTATCATATTTGGCAGTTTGTGGCCAGTGAACATTTTGGCAGGGCATGTAAAAATCTGAATTACTGGCTCGACTACAAGCAGAAAAATCCTTATTGTTGAGCCCTGCATTTTTCTTATAATGTCATAGGCTGTCCCCAGCTCATCCGCGGAAGAGTGAAAGACAGCTAACCAAGTTACAAGCAAACTTGTAATACTAGTAGAAACAATAAGAAAGAATACGACAGTTTTCATTACATTTTAATACTAAACAATTTTGTTGCTGTGCACATGATGTCCAATGTTAAATGTGTGTCCTGAAGTTAAACCAGTTGAAAATCACTGACATAAAACATCTTCAGTTGTGTCTCCATCCCCCAACAGAGAAACAATCTCACATTTACTGTCACAGTCTCTCTGTGTCTGTCCTTCAGTCGCTCCCTCACAGGAATAAACGTGCATGCTGTACATGAAGCCTGAAAAATAAATAAAGCGCAACAAGAACCTCCTAGATAATTGAAACAGAGAGAGAGAGTGACTGTGAGTGTGGAGGTGGCAGGTATGATTAAAACCGCAGTGATTTATGGGAAGGTGGACTAGAGTTGTCAGGCTTCATGCTCTGATGCCCCGCACACATAAACTCATCTCACACACACACACACACACTGTTCCGTCCCTCCCTGTCATTTTCAGATATTTACACTATACAGTTCTACATTCACACTTCAACATAATGAATCACAATCTAATAATATGTGGCAACCCACAAAGCACCTCTTTCTCTCTCTCTCTTACACACACACACACACACACACACACACACACACACACACACACACACTCACACACAAACACACACATGCACACACACACACTCACACACTCACACACACACACACACACACACACACACACACACACACAGGATTACGTATTTAAAATACAAAATATAAGTAACTGTATTCCACTACAGTTACAGTTTATATCATTGTTAATTAGAATACAGTTACATTCAAAAAGTATTTTGATTACTGAAGAGTTCCGTTGCATTATTGTTATTTGTTTCATTTAATATTTAGATTTTTCAGTTGGAAAACACTTATCCATATAAATGATGCGATCTGAGGAGTGTTTGAACAGCGGTGAAACACTTTCTTATGATTTGTTTCATACGAGCGCTTTCACACTGTTGTGACTGCAAAGGTGGATATGATGTCATTGAGGAACTTTCCCTTGGGAGCTTAAAGGTGGTTGTACCAGATGAAAATAGACTACGGAAATATGTATAGCTTATGTTTGGAAGATAGACAACTGTGCAATGTATTCAAATGGGCCATGGACCGTATAGTTTAATTTTCTCTTCTGCAACAGGTGTCTGAAACATCAACTTTAGATAACCAGACAATCCAATTGCCCAGGCGGATAATTGGCAGAGTGTTTTGTGGATTTTGAATGTCCATTTGTATCACACCCATTTAATTATTGATGCAATGTTATTTACACTATATCAATTTGCCAATAAAAATATGAAGTAACATGCAGTCTGTTTCTTTAGTCATTAAAAAAATGCGGAACTCATCAAATGTGTAGACAGGTGGCAAGATGCCATCAATATTTCCAATTACATTGTTTAGCCTTGATACTATAATTTTATATTAATATGGAAAATAGTTTTTTACAATATCTATAGCTATAAAACATTTTATGAAAAAATAAGTGCCATTTTATTTAAGTGCAATCACATACAAGAAAACTAATACGATATTAACAGTAATTGCCTCATAGACGTAGTATCTGAGCTGAAGAAGTGGGTGGCATTATTGCACTATTACTGGCGCATTTCGCACCACTTCTCGTGTGAATGGAAAACACCTGTACAAACGTGAAGCGGTAAGATCACAAGCAAAGCCTGCCGCCCACCACGTCCCGTGTAAATCCACCTTAATAGAGGAGCTACATCGTGTTTCTACAGCTTAACAAAAAAACAGTTTGACAGATGAAACATAACTCTAATAAATACACGATTACACGCCTGGTCAGTGTTTTTATGTGGTTAGGGTATTTTACAAGAAATGCTAACCAATGTAGCCTTTAACATCGTATATAGAAAGCCACAAATAATATATTTTCTGCCTCATTCTATGAACAGAATCCACATATGATCAGAAAAGGATGTCGTTGTTTTCACTCTGTGGGGTTTTAGCAGCAAAAATAGTTATCTTGTGTAAATTGTCATGTGAACATTTCGCTTTATGCTAAGCTAAAATGCTATTTCTTGCCTTTACATGCATCTGTTACCAGACGTGATTATATTTATAATAAAGTCTATAATGAAAATGCACGTTCAAGCATAACTTTTTTTCTCTAGTAAGACCTTTGATATTAGAGCAAAGATGAACTGCAAAAATCTTATTCTTAATGAGAATTAAATATTGTTTTTTTCTGTAAAGATATCTAAAAATCCTTAAAACAAGATCAATTTACTTAAGTAGCAAAACTGCACACATTATGTATTTTTTCAGAGAATGTGTATTTTCTTACTTTATTTACTTGTTTATAGTCAAAATGAGAGATAAAATGCTGAAGTCAGTGCTGAAGAAGTAATCCAAAGTATTTAGAATACGTTACTGACCTTGAGTAATCTAACAAAATACGTTACAAATTACATTTTACAGCATGTATTCTGTAATCTGTAGTGGAATACTTTTTAAAAGGAACCTTTCCAACCTTTATAACTTGTAGTTACGATAGCAAAATAAATAGAATTAATAACTTTTTAAAAACAGGGAAAAACGCTTACCTTCTACGTCAGTACATAATAACATTTGGCCAAGTGTATGTAGCATGCGTTAAGCTCATAAATCGCTCTTTTGCTTATGCATTTACAAAAATGTCATGTTCATTAATGTGCATGTTGTTGGGTCTGTAGTTTGTAGTAATTTATATATATATATATTGTCCTTTTGTTTGGTACTGTGTTGGGTCGCCACTTGATGTCCGATGTTACATCTGAGTCACGAATCAGTTGAGAACTGCTGGTCTGCAGTGGCTATATGATCAAACTATGATCAAATCATATTACATTTTGAGGCATCTGTCCTGCAGGAAAGAGTTTTAAAAAACTGACAGTGAAACTCACTTATATCGAGAGACTCAAACAGAGGAAGAAAAGCATTTTCAGTTTTACCAAATAAACGGATAAATCTCTTGATAGCATCAATTGATTTTCTTTAAAATTGCATTTTTTTGTTGGGAAAAAAAATTACTGCTGCACAAATGAAGTCAAAGCAGAGAGGAAGAGCCTGAGCTAATGACACATAAATGGATAAAAACAAACCCAGAGGAGAAAAGAGACATTTAACCGGAATCTCGCTTATAATCTCACATCATGTCCAGTACATCACAGAACACGTCTTGACATTTCGCACAGAAGGCGACTGTATCTCGCAAACTTTTGCCACGCCACATGTTTGATGTCATCTGCAAATGTTTTTGGCATGTCAGTTTTCCCTGCAGGATCATAAATAGAGGTTTGTGTTTACTGTGTGTCAGGACAGGGCTGGTTTTAGGGTCATTCCCAGGAAATGCTGCCATTTGTCTTTTATTAAAATTAAAATAGCATGCTTTATGCAGTTTTAATTCTAAAATGCTTTTTTAACTGTGTTTACATTCGGTTTTACCCTGTTATGCTGCACAATTTCTCAATTTAATAATAATCATAGTTAGGGGTGTGACATCATACAGTACATTCTAACCACATGGTTCAAACTGAAGATTCTGATACAATTTTTTTCAGTATTTCATTATGTTTACATGCATTCTGACCTCATCAAGACCAGTATTTCAACCCTGTTTTTTTTAAAAATCACAGAAAAAAAGAAAAGAAAAAACATTATTATTGACATAGAGCATAACAATATTGGCTGTAAATAATAAGGTGTGGTGCAATGATATTTTATAGCTAAGGTCCAAGGCCTTTTAATGACCTTTTAATGTAAAAGAGTTGACACAAAACATGTTTTGAAAGATAAATCTCATGGTTGTTAATATTTTTTCTTTAATTATTATGTGCTATTTAATAATATGAACACTGAAAAGTAACTGTAAATTAATTCCAAATTTACTTTGACAGAGCACTAGGGGTCACTCTTGGGAGCCCAAAACACCTCTGCTTTTTTTAATAAAGGCCAATGGGAATTGGCAAGTGGAATTTGCATGCCACTCCCTCGGACATACGGGTATAAAAGGAGCTGTATGCAACCACTCATTCAGGTTTTGTGCTGAGGAGCCGACACCAGGTCCCGGCCATTTCAGCAGGTAGTTCAGCATTGTGGCAAAAAGGGACACAACGTCTCGAGATTACGAAAGTAATCATGACGTTCCCTATATGTCACTCATTCGACGTTGTGTCTATGTAGTGACACAAGGGGTCCCTATACAAAATGCCACAACTATCTGAACTGTGTTACGTGAACTGGCGGTGCATGACAGGCAGACCACTGTGTGCCTCGTAGCCAGCGCAACAGGCCGTCACGTAACCTCCCCCAACGCTCTTATGAGCATTGAACAGTCCTTCAGGAACAAGTTGACTGCCCAACAATAGGGACAGGCTAGCCCAGCCGAGGCCTCTTTTCCTCTTTTTTCTCCCCAAAAAGAGTGGAATTTTTTAACCGACTGGGAGCCATAAGTGTCTACATCAGGGGGTGTCACCACGGAGACCACACCTCGCCCAAATGGGGGGGGGGGGTGTATTTTGAGTGGAATAAGTCACATGGTCTTACCGAGTCTTGTCGGAAGTATGTCATGTGGAGAGGTCCCATTGTATGTCCTACCCGAAGGGGGAGGAGTTTCTACAAAGCATGGCGACCGGGGGCAGAGGGGCCTCTGCCCAAAGAAGATGAAGTTTACTGACAGGGAAATGATTCTGCAGAAGATATCACATGGGGTCGCCTTCAGGGAACCAGCACATGTGGAGCACTTACCTGCTGCTTTGCAGATGTCTGCCAAAGAGGTGCCATTGGCCAGGGCCCAGGAGGGTGCCACACTCCTGGTAGAGTGGGCTCGTAACCCCGCAGGGGGTGGCACATTCTGAGCCTGTTATGCCATCGTGATGGCGTCAATGACCCAGTGGGCTATCCTCTGTTTGGAGACAGCACTTCCTTTCCGCTGTCCACCAAAGCAGACAAAGAGCTGCTCGGAGCTTCTAAAGCTCTGTATGTAATCCAAATAGATGCGTAAAGCTCGCACCAGACACAGCAATGCCAAGGCTGGGTCTGCCTCCTCCTGAGGCAGCACTTGCAGGTTCACCACCTGATCCCTAAAAGGGGTTATGGGAACCTTGGGCACATAGCCCGGTCGGGGTCTCAGGATCATGTGAGAGTAACCCGGACCAAACTCCAGGCACAATTCACTGACAGAGAATGCCTGCAGGTCCCCTACCCTCTTGATGGAAGTGAGCGCAGTTAGGGGGGCAGTCTTCAAAGAGAGTGCCTTAAGCTCAGCTAACTCCAAGGGCTCAAAGGGAGCTCCCCGTAGACCCCGAAGGACTACAGAGAGGTCCCACGAGGGGACAAGGCACGGTCTGGAGGGATTCAACCTCCTAGCGCCTCTCAGGAACCTGATGATCAAGGCGTGCTTCCCCAAGTACTTACCAACTACTGCATCGTGATGAGCCGAAATAGCAGCTACATACACCTTCAAGGTGGAGGGGGACAGCCGCCCCTCCAGCATCTCCTGCAGGAAGGAAAGCACCAATCCGACTGCGCATCTCTGGGGGTCTTTGCGTTGGGAAGAACACCACTTAGCGAAAAGACACCACTTCAAGGCATACAGGTGCCTCGTAGAGGGAGCCCTAGCCTGAGTGATCGTGCTTACCACCACAGGAGGTAGGCCACTTAGGTCTTCCGTGTCCTGTCCAAGAGCCAGACGTGGAGATTCCAGGGGTCTGGTCGCGGGTGCCAGATGGTGCCCCGTCCCTGTCGTGAGGAGCGTGAGATCTGAGAACCACGAATGGGCCAGTTTATAAATGTTAAAATACACACTGTTCCCAAAGTATAGCCACAGGATCTAAACAATATACATGTTAACATGATTTTAGTATTATAAAATCCCTTACTATTTTTTCTTGTGTATTATACGTTATATCCAATAGTACAACTTCATTGCCATGATGACATAATACTCATAATAACCCTATAATCTGGCCAAATGCTGTAAAACCGGTAAATTCCCTATGTTCACACATATATAATGTTCATGCCCTGCGTTTCTGGACTAGATTCGATGAGTTGAGGCTTTGTGACAGAAAAAGTAACACTCATGTTGTTCTGGGTCAATATTTACCCACCATAGGAAATTAATGGGAATGACTACAACATAGAGCATTTTTTTATTTTTTTTATTATTTGTCAAATAAAGTCAATAAATAAGTCACAGTGCAGAAAACAATCACTCATAAATGAAGAGGTGAGACTGTAACACATCCACAATGCAGAAAGTGCACGCATGCGCACACACACACACACACACACATACACACACATAGGTTTGTTTGACTATATTAGTGAGGACATCTCATAGACTTCCATTGATTTCATATCAGGCTAATAATACCAATTTTACCCTTAAACTTAACCATCACACAAACATGTGCACATCACCAGACTTAAAGATCAACATCATCTGACCCATTTGGCATTGGCATTTTTTTTTTTTTTTTTTACTAATGAGGACATTTGGCACTTAAAAGTGTAGATAAACAGAGTCTGGCACAGCTCATACTGCATTTACTTGAATGGTGAAAAACTGAAAACTGTTTGTGAAGTTTACATTTCAATAACACATTCCGAACCAGCAATAACATCTGACAATAAAATTATACACTGAGCTTCTTTAACTCAAATCACATTAAAAAATCTGTATTTTTTCAGACTGGTGCAGCTAATGTTTGTGCATTTTACCATAAAGAAACAGGCGATGTCTTTACTTGTGAGGCGATTGTCTCTTTTTTCATTCCTTCAGCTGCAAGATTGAGCGATACAATTTCTCCCATTCATTTTTCTACGAATTTCCCATCTTCTCCCCCTTATAATGTCTCTGCTGAATAAGCTTGTGTGTTTTAGAGAGTGTTTGTGAATATTTTCTCAGGTGAAGCCCTCTGAGGCTCAGGTGGTTAATTTGAACCTGACACAGATATGCTGCATATTTCAACAGAGAAATGACACTCAGCAGAGATAATTACATTTCCACTCGTCCCAGCCACCTTTCCCGCCTTTATGGAGATTAATTACGTTCACTGTACACAGATACACACTCACATTCTTTCATAAACACACACAGGACACGGTGATAGCAGCCATTGCACTTGACTGAGTCCATGACCACAAACACAAAGAGTCTCGCCTCTCCGATTCTTATCACACGTTACTTATTCATTAATTTCAGGAGTTTATCAAGCATAAAGCTCACTGTGAAACTAACAGCACTGAGCTGAAGATAAGAGACATTGTACCTTCAGGTGATATTTAGACACAGTCCAGGGTTTTATTGTGTGTATTGTGGAATATTAATAGCCTCGCACACATGACTAGACGTGACCAGGATCTGGTGTTTTATATTAAAAAATTACAAAATAATACGCGTCCTAATTTAGGGGGGGATGGGGGTTAGTGTTGAGATTAAAAGTTTGGTTTTATTCATTCTGTGTAATGTGTGTCCAAAGACGAGATCATATTCAAATTGTACCCATCCACCGTGTACCTGTTTTTGTCCATTTTGTGATCTCAGCCCACTAATCATCATCATTAGTTTTTGAAACCCAGTCAACTTGAATATTAGGGATGCTCCAATCATGTAATCGTCTGATGCTGATCATTTAACTTTTTATCTGTCAAAACTGGTTATATGTAAGCTTTCTGCTCAATGATAACTGAATTTCCCTGTTGGTAATACCATTGTTGTTCCCTAGCTGTTGCTGTCAAAAATACTGTTGGTTGGTTGAATAATTGAATAAACACAAAATATTAAATTTTACTCTTTACTCTATCCAGGATCAGGGGCAGAAGGTGGCGCAAGCTCTGCGACCATGACGTGGGACCCTGGCTCGTCGACCATGGCGTGGGACCCTGGCTCGTCGACCATGACGTGGGACCTGGCTCGTCGACCATGACGTGGGACCCTGGCTCGTCGACCATGGCGTGGGATCCTGGCTCGTCGACCATGGCGTGGGACCCTGGCTCGTGGACCATGACGTGGGACGCTGGCTCGTCGACCATGACGTGGGACCCTGGCTCGTCGACCATGACGTGGGACCCTGGCTCGTCGACCATGACGTGGGACCCTGGCTCGTCGACCATGGCGTGGGACCCTGGCTCGTCGACCATGGCGTGGGATCCTGGCTCGTCGACCATGACGTGGGACGCTGGCTCGGCGACCATGATGTGGGACCCTGGCTCGGCGACCATGACGTGGGACCCTGGCTCGGCAACCATGACGTAGAACTCTGGTTTGGCGGCCATGATGTGGAACTCTGGTTCGGCGGCCATGACGTGGGACGCTGGCTTGGTGACCATGATGTGGGACCCTGGCTCGGCGACCATGACGTGGGACCCTGGCTCGGCAACCATGACGTAGAACTCTGGTTCGGTGGCCATGACGTGGAACTCTGGTTCTGCGGCCATGACGTTGAACTCTGGCTCGGCGGCCATGACGTAGGACTCTGGCTCGGCGGCAATGAAGTGGGACTCTGGCTTGGCGTCCACCTCCCCCATAGTGAACGATGAACCACATATCAGTAAGGCAAGGTCGATAAATTGAGTCAGGCTGTAGGTACTCTGGCCACCTTGCATCAAGGAGGAGATTGGCTCATTCAGCCCAAAGCGAAAACAGTCCTTGAGGGCAATCTCATTAAAATCGACTCTGCTGGCCAGAGCACAAAAGTCCTCTACATATTCCTCCAGGGGACGGTTCCCCTGACGTAAATGAAGAAGCTGAACTGCTGGGTTCATTTTGTGGTCAGGTATTCTATAATGTTGGCTGGCAAAAAGGTAAACGAAGAGATGATGACATGTGATGAACCCAAGTGCAGTTTTATTAACAATCGTGAAATCCAAAAACCCGTACTACAAACGTGAACAAAACATAAACATAAACTTGACTTGACCACCAAACAACGTTACATTAACACAATACCTGGCCAAGGACCATGGCAAACATGAGGGTATAAATACAATGACAAGGGTAACAAGACAACCAATGAACAGACAGAACTATAAACAAGATAACAAGACTAATAAACTTAAACCAATGACAAACTAGAACTGATAACGAGTTAACAAGACAATAAACCAATGAAAAAAAGACACCTGAACATGGAGGGAAACAGAATGATCACATGACTTGACAGGGAAACAGGGAATCACATGACATGGCAGGGAAACAGGAAATAACATAACATGGAACCACATGACCTGAACAGGAACTAAACTTAAAAAAAAGACTCCATGCGTGGCTACCACGCATGGAGTTCGCTAGTTCGAATCCCAGGGCGTGCTGAGTGACTCCAGTCAGGTCTCCTAAGCAACCTAATTAGCCCGGTTGCTAGGGAGGGTAGAGTCACATGGGGTAACCTCCTCATGATTGCTATAATGTGGTTCGTTCTCGGTGGGGCGAATGGTGAGTTGAGCGTGGTTGGCGTGAAGCCTCCACACGCGCTATGTCTCCGTGGCAACGTGCTCAACAAGCCATGTGATAAGATGCGCGGGTTGACGATCTCAGACGCGGAGGCAACTGGGATTCGTCCTCCGCCACCCAGACTGAGGCGAATCACTACACGACCACAAGGACTTAAAAGCACATTGGGAATTGGGCATTCCAAATTGGGAGAAAAAAAAAAAAAAAGACATGAAAACAAGAACAAAACACATTTAGACATGACAGGCAGAGACTGAGATGCTGCTGACGCAGATGATAATAAAACCCGCTTTACGCAGGATGACCCAGTTTAGTGTAAATAAAGCACTTAGCACACATAAGCAAATGGATCTCTGAGCACTTCTGTTACTCTTATGAATGGAGTTGTGGAGCACAGAACTGCTCTGAGAACACTGTAATAATGGTCTAATCTAATATAGACTGGATAGAGCAGCACAAATAAACTTTGAAGTGAGCAGGCTATTGATTTATTTAATTAAATTGCAGCCCTTTGCGATTTAATAATCGCACAATTTCATATCGTGATTTCGATTTTATTTCGATTAATTGTGCAGCCCTAGAATAATGTCTCTTTTAATAACCTTTCTGTTCTTTTTTGTCTATTGTTGATCAAAAACGACAAAAATAGAAACATTTCATTCTAATCACACACAGTACAGATTTTCATTCTCTTTCATTTGAGCTGTCAAAACACTTCTGTCTGACGCTCACTGAACTGCCGCTATTCTTAAAGAGACAGTACCATTTTAGGACCTGCTCTACATATCAGTGTACTTGTAAATAGTAAAAATTTGCATGTAAATATATTTATACAATAAAATATATGTATTTTCAAGACATCGTATTTATTGATGGTATATGCAGTATTTGTACATTTTTTAACAGTTAAAATGTGAAAAGGACAAAAAACTAATAATAAAAAGTGTGAGAAAGAGAGTTTATTTTATATGTGAGCAAATCGGGCATTTTAACAACATTGGACCCACTTAATATTAGGTGTATATATTGTGTGCATACGTGTTGTTGTATTGTACATACATTTAGAGTACCTGCATTTAAACTGTTAACCTTCCCCTTAAACCTAACCCTGCCCAATCCCTAACCCTAATCTAAACCCTAACCCTACCCCAACCCTTACCCTAACCCTAGCCCTAAAACTACCCATACCTCAACATCTGTAGCAGCAAATGTGAATCTTGTGAGAATTTTTCAGAACAGTATGTAGTTACACAATAAATACATTGTATTGTATGTATTTTAATGTTAGTACATAGTAGTTAAAGACACCTTACATAAATTGTGACCACTGAAACATACCCAAATTAACTGGAATTGAATCGGAATCGAATCGAGAACTTGTGAATTGGAATCAGAGTCAAACTGGGAAACTGAATTAATTCCCAGCCCTAGTTGTTTTCGTGTGCTCGTTTTTGCCACCAGTGAGGACAATGCAATAGAAAGTTGTGTTTCTACTATTCAAAACTATTTACTTTCTCATCACACACTATCCACAAGCTATATATATATATATATATATATATATATATATATATATATATATATATATATATATATATATATATATATCATTGCTGTGGTTTTCCTGAATAGTGGTGCAGCAAACATTGTATTACAGATGCCGTCTCTCTCTTATAAACACAAACACACAAACACACATAACTAGAGGTATGCAGTGTGCTTGCCGGTTCTGTTGTATGGCAGCTGGATCTTTCATCTTCTGCAGAAAGTCTAACAACTGAAGGTAAAACATCACGTAATGCCACCAAAGAAAAAAAAACCTCTGCTTATAAAACACTCTTTGAATCACAAAGCTGCTCTGGCAGAATGCTGAAGAGCAGAAAGGTAGCAATCAATATGGAAACACAGAAATTAAGCATTTAAATCACTAATTAGGGAGTAGACTGCTCTTCACACCTGTATGGCGTTAAGCTTGCCAGCATCACACATCTGTCTGCGTGCACCTGCCAAACACCTGCCGCCAGCTCAATACAGCCTGATTACAGCACGCACTCACTTATTACTGCCTTCACATGCGCGAAGACTGATCCAAGAGCAGCTGTTGGTGGAAAAACTGTGCAAGGATTTCATGTGCACGTGTATGTGCTGATCCGGGATCAGGTGATTCACATGGCTGCTTCCTTTATGCCTCAGTTCCTGCTCTTCACTCGTATGGACCGGAGCAGACGGATTATGTCCTGGATCACAGCTCGCTCGCTCTCTCTCTCTCTTGCACTTTGACAAAATTCCTCCCTGTGTGATTTGCATATGTAATTTGTGAAGCTGAAAGGGTGATAGGGGAGCGTGTCTTCTTTTCTTCACCTTTCATCATCTTTTTTTATCCCTCTCTCCCACCTGTCACTATAAAACCTCTTTTTTTTGCTCTCTTCTGCTGTTTTTTTATGTTGGAGCTGAACACTCTACATTACATTATATTTAAGCAATAGAAGAAAATATCACGCTAGTGAACAGTTGTTTGATTGAAGCTGCGGCATTTTAAGAAAAACTTACATGATGGCACTCATCGAGACGTCTAACACCATTGCACTGTGATTCCAAACTGGGGGTACGTAAGCAGGTTTCAGTGGTATTTGGAACGCAAAATAATTGGATTTTGTCATGTTGAACTTATAAAACAAAATGTATGACTTAAAATAAAAATAACAGGGATTAGGGCTGAGTAAAAAAAAAAAAAACAAACAAAAAAAAGATTTCTGATGCATCGCAATCTTCATTTGAAAGATCTCGATATTCATTCTTAAAATCTCAAGATCAGTCTTTTAATATGCAAAGTTTAGCACCTAGATTTAAAAAAAAAAAAAAGAAAAAAGTTTGGTTTGGTTTTGTGTAATGTGTGTCAAAAGACGAGATCCATACAATTAATTTATTGAATAATGTATCTTTTAATACCCTTTCTGTTCTTTAAAGTCATTTTTTTATCTAAAACAACAAAAAAAGAAACATATAATTATAATAAGAAGACTCCACTCTTTTGCTCAATTTGATTTGCTCAGTCAAAACAAAACTCAGAACTGCCTGTTTTCTTAAAGGAATATATACTTATATAAATAGTGTGTGTGTGTGTGTGTGTGTGTGTGTGTGTGTGTGTGTGTATACTGGTGGTGCTGTAAGTACCCCCTTACGTCAAAAAAGGTTGGGAAACACTGCTCTAGAACATAATTTATTAGCCAACACCATTGCGGTCTATAACACCATTTATCATTCAACACCATTACACTCTAGAACACTATTTATTAGTCAGCACCCCTGCACTCTAGAACACCAACACCATTTATCAGCCAACACCCCAGCACTCTGGAACACCATTTATCAGCCAACACCATTGGACTCTAGAACACCATTTAACAGCCAACACCATTGCACTCTAGAACACCATTTATCAGCCAAAGCTACTGCACTATAGAACACCATTTATCAGCCAACACCATTGTACTCAAGAACACCATTTATTAGTCAACAGCACTGCAATCTAGAACACCATTTATCAGCCAACACCACTGCACTATAGATCACCATTTATCAGCATACACCATTTCACTCTAGAACACCATTTATTATTCATCACCACTGCACTCTAGAACACCATTTATTAGTCAACACCACTGAAATCTAGAAGACCATTTATTAGTCAACACCACTGCACTCTAGAACACCATTTATCAGCCAACACCATTGCACTCTAGAACACAATTGTTTCAGCATACACTATTGCATTGTAGAACACCATTTATCAACCAACACCATTGCACTCTAGTACACCATTATTAGCCAACACCATTTATCATCCAAAAACATTGCACTCTAGAACACTGTTTATCAGCCAACATCATTGCACTCTTGAACACCATTTATCAGCCGACACCACTGTACTCTAGAACACCATTTATTAGTAAACTCCCCTACAATCTAAAACACTATTTATCAGTCAACACCATTTCATACTAGAACACTGTTTATTAGTCAACACCACTGAAATCTAGAACACCATTTATTAGTCAACACCACTGCACTCTAGAACACCATTTATCAGCCAACACCATTGCACTCTAGAACACAATTTTTTCAGCATACACTATTGCAGTCTAGAACACCACTTATCAACCAATACCATTGCACTCTAGTACACCATTATTAGCCAACACCATTTATCATCCAAGAACATTGCACTTTAGAACACCGTTTATCAGCCAACATCATTGCACTATTGAACACCATTTATCAGCCGACACCACTGTACTCTAGAACACCATTTATTAGTAAACTCCCCTACAATCTAAAACACTATTTATCAGCCAACACCATTGCACTCTAGAACTCCATATATTGGTGAACACCCCTGCACTTTAGAAAACCATTTATCAGCCAGCACCCCAGCACTCTAGAACACCATTTATTAGTCAACACCATTGCACTCTGGAACACCATTTTTTAGCCAACTCTAGAATATTTACCATTACTCCCTGTGCACTCTACAACACAATTAATACATCAACACCTCTACACTCTAAAACTCATCAATCAAATCATCAATCAACACTTCTGTACTCTAGAACAATATTAATATGCCAACATTTCTGTCGAAAACTAACCTTTAGTACCTTTGCACTCTAGAATACAATTCTTTGGCCAAAACCATTGCACTCTAGAACATTTCAGCAGCTGAACATCAATAACTGGTCAGCCTACATTTATGTATGTTATGTATTGTATGGAAATTGTTCTCAGGATCTCTCATATTCTCACACACATAATGAGCCAGAACCATTTGCCCAGAAACTGGGCTTGAGTCAGAGTGTGTGTGTGTGTGTGTGTGTGTGTGTGTGTGTGTGTGTATCTGTGTGAAAGAGAGAGAGAGAGAGAGAGAGAGAGAGAGAGAGATATAAAATGTGTATCGGCGGCTTAGAGGAAGCCCCCCCCCCCCAATCTAATAGGATCATTCTCATTCTGTTGGAGCTATTCAGCAGTTAGTGGAACACCATCTGTGTGTGTGTAAACCTGAGTCAGTCGAGAGCTCCGCTCGGCAAGGTACAGCGGCGCCTCTAATGACTCTTAATCTTTTCTTTAATTAAATCGTGCAGCCAACCTGAAAAATCTATCTTAATGCAAATGAGCGGGGCCCTTTTTGGCATTTGCTCACCGTAATGCACTAATAAGGTTAATTTAATAAAAATCTGTTTCAGTTTTTACAGATAATTGTATGTTTTCTTGATCTATTTTGCGCGGGAGATTTTTGTTTGCACAAAACGGCTTTGAGGTGAGCAATGTCATCTTTGTGTCACATCGGTGCTGATATTTCAGGAGGTCTTTTTTAAACAGTTTTCATTACAGGGAGGAAAAAACAAGTCTCGGCAGAGCTTGTTTGTGTCTCGGTAGCTGACTGGAGCGCCATAACCTGTGGAAACGGATCTGAGACCCTCAATGTCTGCGCCGCTCATAACAGACCAGTTTCCCTGAGCGCCACCACATTAAACCTTATATAAATATGACAAATGCTTTTTTTTATTTCATGTCATTTTCATGAATAATTTAATGTTATCTTGGCAAAGGTGTGAACTAATATGAAAGCACTGAATTATTAATTTAACATGCGTCATATTAGGTGATGTTTAATCCGTACAGCAAACAAGCACTTCCCTTTGAATACCCAGCATTTACGGCAGGTCATTACTCATATGACGCCAGGCCGCAAGGTTTATAATGAGTCAGATAGTACCACTCATTCAAGAACAAGTTTGTCTGTTTTCATACTGAAACTGAGCCCTTATACAGAAACGTCATGCAAGTGGATTTTGAATGTAACTTCCAAAATTAATTATTTATGTCTTTCATAATTAATGTAAATTAAACAGATAATTCACCCCCCAAAAACATTCTCTCATCATTTACTCATCCTCATGCCATTCCAGATGTGTATGACTTTCTTTTTCTGAACACAAACTGAGATTTTTAGAAGAATATCTACCAAAAAGGCAGCATAAAATAATCCATAAGACTCCAGTGGTTTAATCCATGTCTTCAGAAGCAATATGATAGATGTGGGTGAGAAACAGATCAATATTTAAATCTCCGCTTTTACTTTAACATTCTTCTTTTGTTTTTGGTGATTTGCATTCGTGCATATCGCCACCTACTGGGCAGGGAGGAGAATGTACATTAAAAAAGGACTTAAAAATGTATCTGATTCTCACCCACATCTATCATATCGTTTTTGAAGACATGGATTAAACCACTGGAGTCTTTTATGTTATTTTTGGAGCTTCTAAGTTCTGGCCACCATTCACCATTTCAGCTGAAATATTCTTCTAAAAATCTTTATTTGTGTTCTGCAGAAGAAAGAAAGTCATACACATCTGGGATGGCATGAGAGTGAGTAAATGATGGGAGAATTTTACTTTCTGAGTCAACTATCCTTTTAAGGTAAATCTATGATTATTGCAGGTAAAAAAAAAAAGAAAAATAAGAAAATAAAAAATAAAACAATTCTCACAAATGCTGTGGCAAAAATCATGCAATCACATGTCTAAATTTGGTCTGAACAATCGAGTCGTACCTTCCACAGATTATTGGATTAAACTGAAAATTCTCACCTCATATTCAGTTGTAAATTTGCTTGGTTTATAAACTGCATATTAATCTAAACATTAGGTCTCATTTCATGCTAAGCAAAAACTGTACAACTAAGCAAACACATTTTACTCTTATATAACAAACTACTAAATTGTTAAAGAAGTGTTTTTTTTTTTTTTATTTATTGTTTTATTTTTTTTATTTGGTCGTATTTTATCTCAATTAGGGTGCCAAGTGAGTGAGTACTTCCACTGGTGCACCATCAAACAAAAACCAAGGGGAAAATCAATTATGATCTGCAAACAGATATACTTTCATTAGATGGAATAAACTGGGAGAACTGGGTTTCCACACATGTGTTTTCTAGTAATAGATCTGTGAAAATGTGCTTATTGGTGCTCTTTGGAACTTGATTCGTATCTTCAGAAGAACTGTCACAACATATGCACTCACTTTGGAAAGAACACATCTGCCAAGAATGTCATGCAAATTTAAATGTAACATATTCCACATGTTGATATGTACAGGCCTTAAGGAGCAAGAAATAGCCACATTTCTGTGATGAAATGCGAAGAAACTGCATGGAGTTTGAGTTATTTTCTCAGGAAGAGTGGAATCTTTCAAAGTAAACCTGTGAGCTATCTGATTGGCTGTCTCAAAACTCTAATTGAATCTGTGTTGTGGTCTAATCCCAGATTGGATGTCGTAACTACACCATCTGAACCCACAGAGTATTTTTCTTTATTTATGGCCATTCAAAAGTAGCCGTTTTGATGAAACAACTTTGTTTGCAAGCAACATTTAAATCACAAATATTTCATTCTGTTATAGTAGATCATTTACTGTTGACCGAATTCAAAAGCGTGAAATGGACTTGTATTTTTCCCTGTCTGCTGCCTTTGAAAGATTCGATGTTCAGGTTTCATAGAGGACATCATGTGACTGTTTCAAATGATTCCAGATTGTTCTTCACCAAGTAAAGTTTCAGCAATTGATAAACGGTAAGCTAATTGTGTTAAAATTAAAACTGTGTATGTTTACTGTTAATACGGTTAAGAATGTTGCCTTTAATACAATACTGACTATTGCAACAAATTGAAATGCATGGAGAAGAATTTATAAAGAGAGTGAGTGATATTGGGTTTGGGCGTAAAATTTGCTGGTGCCAGTCGGGTTGGGTCACACGGTCTTGGATACAGGCCGGGTTCGGGCTTCCACTTAATGAGCATGCAGACCTCTAGTGCTGAGATCATAAGTGGGCCGGTGAGCGAGCGGGCCGATGATAAACAGGGTCCAGAGACTCTCCCAGCCGTGTCAAGCATTAGTGGCTCTCCTGGGCTGCTTCTGTAGATCCTGTGAAATGAAGCTGTCAGGAGACTCAACCCCTCGGTTGATACCCTGATCCCCAGGAGAGCGCTGAGCCCAGCAGAAGAAGAGGAAACTAAAGTCTGGTGTTTTCCCCAGGACCCAAAACGCACAACCTCTTCACACTTCCTCCTGCAGTCTGAAATCAAACCCTGGAGAGACGCTTAGTGCCTGATTTAAACTCTCTCTCCTGCTCTCTCTTTGCAGGTTTTTCCCTTGTTAATTTCCTTATTGAAACAAAATCCTCAGTGAAATCAACATAATTGCATTGCATGCTAAAAAAAAAAAAAAAAAAAACGATTTGATATGCTGGTGTGCAGGACACCTCTGTACTCACAAAGTTATAAAGCAATGAAATTCCAGTGAGATTTGCTTATTTATGGAAAATAAAACACCTATTTGATGTATTAATACCACCAAAAAGGTGCGTTTACACTTTGTGATGCGGCACGGTGCATTTACACTGGAATCACAAATGTCGATTCTCATCGCAGGTGAAAGAAAACAAGACGCTTGCTGGTTGTCATGACAATGGCAAACTTTAATGCAGATTTATGGTTAAGCACTGTTTTTATTTATACAAATGTCTGAGGTTTGACTTCTATTATGCACACACATGGTGTAGGAAACAAGCAACTGTCATTCTTCCCTCCCTAAATTTTGGGATAAAACTTCCCAGCGATGGGATGCAAAATTAAACTGCTGTCGTGCTGGACTCTCAATAATCCGTAATATAATCCTGAATGGAGACTCATGTTTCTGCATTAGTCATTTGAGATGGGGGAGTTTTAAATCTGTTATCTCTCTCAGAATGCGATCTATCTGTTGTAGCAAACAGCTTATTTATTGACTATTTGTTGCTGGATAATTTGTC